>NC_073313.1:263001595-263182894 GCF_027595985.1 Sorex araneus
TCTCACTTGCTGCAGGCTTCTAAGCCAAGATAAGCAGAGTGTATTTCTTTGACCAAAAAACTTCCAAGCTGTGGGTCCAATCTATTACATCCCCAGGACCCAACAATTAAGACAAGAATCCAACCTGGATCTGTCAGTCAAGACTCTCTAGTCTAACCGAACAGCATTCACGGGTGTGTTCTGTATGCCAGACAGACGGACAACAAGGACACAAATATAAATAAGACAATCATGTCCATGAGAGGCTTCTAGATTCTTATCTGGAGAATGAATCTTTGCACAAAGATTTAACGATTTTACAATAGTAAATCCTGACAAGCTACCTGTGACGTGTTTGATACGTTAAAAACAGTAGCAACAACGTGCTCTTCATGTTCCTGGAGAGAGCAGATGCCATTGGGCTACACTAGCATGCGAAAGGGACAAATGAAGACGTTACTGGCACCTGCTCGAGCAAATCGATGAATGGGATGACAGTGATGACAATAGTGCCTGCCTTGTGAATTCTTGTGAAGACTAGATGATTTCACACAGATAAAGGGTTTCATTTTAATGATTCCTACCCGAAACTTCTATTGTATTATAATGCACTGTTACATAAACAAAAATTTAAAATAAAGGAATAAAGAGATAACACAGTGGAAAGCGTGTTTGCCTTGCACGTGACGCACCCGGGTTTGACCCCTGTACCTTATCTTTTCCCCCGAGCCCACCAAGAGTGCTCTGGAAGTACATGGGCAGGAATAAGGTCCTAAGCACAGTGGGTGTGCCTCCGTAAAATACCCCCAAGAAACAAAATATTTAAAAATAAAGGGATAATATTAAAAAATAAAGGTGCTAGGCCCATGGTGGCAGGTAGCTAGAGCAGACTTATTGGGGGTCAGAGAGATAGCAGAGGAAATAAGGCACTGGTCCTGCGTATGGCCCTGGTTTGATTGTTGTCCCCAAATATGGCTCTCTGAGCCAGGAGTCACTACAGAGCCCAGAGCCAGGAATAGTCTCTGAGCACCACTGGTATGGCCCCCACCCCCATCACACCCTCAGGCACACATACAACCACCACCTAATTAATAGTCATCAGATCTGGCAAGTCTCTTATAGGTCACTTTGGTATACAACCAAAGTCTCAAGTATATGTTATTATGATAAGAAGCATAGTGGTTACCAAAATTGCCCACACACACACACACACATTACCACCACCATCAGAGCCGTCAGCCCATCTTTCAAACAAATCCATTCTCAGTATATGTGAAAGTCATTCATTGGCTTATACTAATAATTTTACATACTAATACATGCTAACAATTTTATAATAACAATGTTATTTAATATAGTTATTAAATAAACTATATATGTATATGTTATATAATTATTATAAATAATATAATAATGTAGCACTGTCATCTCGTTGTTCATCAATTTGCTCGTGTGGGCACCAGTAACATCTCCATTGTGAGACTTGATGTTATTGTTTTTGGCATCTTGAATGTGCCACAGGTAGCTTGTCACGCTCTGCCATGCAGGCAAGATACTCTCGGTAGCTTGCCTGGCTCTCTGAGAGGGACAGAGGAATCGAACCCAGGTCAGCCTCGTGCAAGGCAAACGCCCTACCAGTTGTGCTATTGCTACAGCCACACTAATAATTTTGCAAAGTGATGGGGAAGGGGATTAGAAACAGAACATAATAAAAATTTCCTGTGGATGCTTCCATATTTTCTTCGAATATTTTCTCCAAGGTTCTTGCCATTTCATTTCTCTATACACCACTCCCCCCTTCACACCACCCCCACCAGAACTGTGGACAAAATCCATCCTATTGTCCTGAGTTCTTATTCTCCCCACTTATTATCATCATTATCATTATCCCGTTGATGGTTGATTTTCTCGAGTGGTCTCAGTAATGTCTCCATTCGTCCCAGCCTTCAGATTTTAGAAGCTTCTCTTTACTCGTCCTTCCAAACGATGCTGCATTGGAGGCTTTTTCAGGGTCAGGGGAATGAGACCCATTATTATTACTGGTTTGGGCATATGAATATGCCACGGGGAACTTGCTAGGTTCTCCCATGCAGGCAGAAAACTCTTGGTAGCTTGCCAAGTTCTCTGACAGGGAGAACTAGGCAATAAGATGTCGCGCAGCCGAGAGCTTCTGGGAGCTTCATTTTATAGTCTCTGGATGTTGGCCATTGATGGGATTACATGGCACTAGGGGCAGTTTCTGGGTGTGACTAACTAGTTACTGGAAAATGGGGGATCTTGGCGGAAGAGGCCCAGTCCCAATCCAAGCAAACTTGGAGATCTCAGCCCTGGGTCCCGCACACATGGGTTCTTCTGCCCATTCTTTCATGCGTGAGGCTCGTCTGAACGTGTGGAGAGGGGCCTTGAACATGGCTGTGGCTTGGTTCCAGAATTCTCCGGAATTCTCCCCAGTTGGTATGGAAAAATAGTGTTGGGTCTTAGGACCTCAGCCCTTCTGAATTCACTGACCTTTTTTTGCGTGAGAGATCTGTACCCTGTGCAATTACTCTCGAAAGGGGAGGCAGAGACTGCTCATAAAGAGGTTTGTTTTCCTCAACAAATTTCCATGTAGCAAAATAAAATCCAGACCCCTTGCAGGCAAAGGAGACTGAGACTGCCCTTCTAAGAAAATAAGATTTCCTCCACACATTTGGCCGAAAAAACAACAAACAAATTTACTTGAAACCGAACATCTCCCCGGTCTCTCTTATTAAATGTCAACCAAACTCTGGAAGCAGAGAAAGTGTCAGCCAAGAAGGAATTTCCTTTTTTGGATTTCTACCTATGAGCTTTGCCTTAGAGGTTGCATCACGAATAAGATCCAAGTCTTTCTCAAGTCCAAGTCTGCTCATTGCTCCATAGGGAACCTAGGGTAACCCCCCACTGTCCATGGACTTTACTTCCCTTACAGTTGCAGGTCGAGCCAAGCAGAGCCTCAGTGTTTAGGGTAGAAAATAGAATTATCTTCAGGGTCATTCTGATTTTTCTTCTGGGATGACCTGAGCTAGATCTCCCTTCCTCTTCCATTTATAGAACCAGACAGTTAAATGAGCACAACACGAAGCTCCCAGAAACAGCTCTCTTTGCCAAGGACAACCTTCTCCATGAGTCTAGCCATAAAGCCCTTGGTTGCTTTCACAACACCCTCAGTAGAGAGAGAGAGGATTAAACCTCCATGCATACCACACCCAGCATTATGGCTTTGTTTTATGCTAACCTACTCAATGGAATTGCAATTTTTCCTTCAAGAGATACTTTTATTTATTTTTTTAAATTTTGTGGTGGGTCACACCCCACAATGCACAGGAGTTACTCCTGGCTCAGCACTCAGGAATTACTTCTGGCGGTGCTTGGGGGACCATGTGGGATGCTGAGAATCGAACCCGGGTTGTCCATGTGTAAAGCAAATGCCCTACCCGTTGTGCTATTATTCCAGCCCAGGGATACTTTCAAACTTGCAAATGCAAATGTGTTTCCTTGCAAAATTTGACAATGCTCTGTCAAAACCATAAGGTGGTTGGTCCGTATGATAGTTCTTACTCCATGATCTACCTTCTTTCTTTTAGACTCCAACTGTTTGCACCTTAGAAAAACCAGAAAGGAGAGAACACAAATGGGCCCCTGAACTTGGATCTGGGGAAGGAAGAAATTTTTTCCCACAGGAATGTACAGTCTTGCTTGACAGTCTCAGAACCACAGAACATGTTTAACGCTGACCTTAGAAGTTTCTGCAACCATAATCACGCTATGTGGGGGAGGGAAAAAAATCCTTTGTCTTAAAGCACATGAATTCATGTTCCAGCAGCTAGAACCTCCCAGAGCTTCTCCCATGTGTTCTCCTGGGAAATTATGTCACTATCTAAGCAACTGTGAGGAGTTCTCCTGAGTCTGGCAGATCCCCGCTCCATGTCTGCTCCACACAGCTGTTTCACTTGGCACCCAACCAAAGCCAGTTCCTCTTTTACTCATGCTATCAAGATGTTCCTTGTTGCTGATAATCACTATTAATAATAATATTTACACAATCAAGCCTCTCGTTGTGCCAAAATTGCTTAAAGTGGCTTTGGAGTGAGTCTGCCTCAAATGCAGTGCCAGATGTACCAAGCAGAACATTCATAGTAGTGTCTGAGGGCACCCAGTTGGTATTTCATAGAAGCCAAGAGAAAAGAGCTTCTATCCACAGGAACTCTGAGCATGGACCAGCCACTAGTTGGAAAGTAATGTTCTCTTCTATGTTCACAAGATAAACACTTGATGCTCACATCCTTATGGTAAGAAGCGTGGTGGCTGATTAGTGTTTTTGACTGCTGGCTTCCTCTCTACCATCTTTGGAAACGTACATTCTGATTCAGTGGGTAGATAGGAAGAATGGGATTTTCTTCATTGAAAAGAGTTGTTGAAGCAACTACTCGAGCTACTTCTCTAGACAAGATGTGGGCAGTGGCTTTAGAGACATCAGGGGCCCAAATCTGACCAGAGTTGGGATCATAGTAAGTTTGATGAAGCTAGCTGAACACCAGAACTAGTTGCAGTTGATTAAGTTCAGCAGTAAACAAGACAAACCTTGAGTAGTTCTTAGGACCAAGACCCTTCAGAGTTTCCTCATTCTTCTTCAATTTTGTCTGATTTCTTAGTTGTTGTTTGTTGGTATTGCTGTGGCTTGTGTTGGTTCACTGTTTTTGTAGATCTTGTAGATCTACTAAGCCCACAGTTTTAGGAGATCCTTCTCTTATGTTTAGCTCAAGAACATTTCCTCTTGCTTTCATCAACAAGGCTAACTGGTATTAGGGAGTAAAATGCTTTGGGAAATAGTTGGCAGATTATTCTGAATCAAATGGGACTGTACTGGGATTATATCACACACCATCAAATGCTAGTATGAGCATAGAGCTGGCAGAGGGAGCAGTTTCAAAAGTGTAGGGTCACTTGTATCAGAGGATGAGAGAAGGAGATAGAGTCTAGTTTTACCCAATCTGAAATGATTGACAGCTGCAAAGAAACTGTTGAGGGCTTCCTGTTCCTTTTGCAACATGCTAAAATATGAATTTTAGCCTAAAGTATAGATTGAATACAGGTGAATTCTGGCTTAGCATGTGAACCACTTTGACAAAACCCTATCGAGGGAGATAAAGGACTGAGACAGCTTTAAGTGTACTGAGGTCCACAGATATCTGATGTTCTGTCAGAGTCCTGGTTGTCCCCACATGCCATGAGAAAGGCTTGTTATGGCACTCTACGTCAGAGCATTTCTACAATGGATCTGCAGGATAATAAAGGTGCCAAGTAAAAAGCTGGCCAATTCCATCTGTGCATAGCGTAAACTCTCTCTAACACAAAGATACCGGTTATGCAAACAACTAACATTCACAGAAAGCTCTCAACCCTTCAAAAATATGATTCTTCATGAAAAGAAATGTGCAGAGGAGGAGTTGGAGGTGTGCTTCATTATAAAAGAAGAGAGAGAGAGACTTAAATGTCATTTACCTGTAAAAATTTTCTTATTAGAAGAAAAAATATCTTGCATTTTATTCTAAGTAAGGAAATTCAGCTGCATATAAATTTTAACCTAACATATACCAATTTATAGATAAAATAAATCAATAGCTGATTGATGGTATATTGATTTTCTTGGGTTCCCATAACAAATTGCCGAAGACTGGGTGGCCCGAACAACAGAAATCTATTTTCCAAGTTAGAAGTCACAGAACAAATTGTTGACAGTTTGACTTTTTCTGAGACCCCTCTCCTTGACTTGCAAAGAAGTTTCTTGTTGTGTACTCATATGGTCTTTTTCTGTGTACTAATCTCTTATGAAAACATAAATCAGATTTCATTAAGGTCCCACAACTCATTTTAACTATCACTTTAAGGTCTGGTTCTACATACAACTACACTCACATATGCTGGGAATCAGAATTTCAGCATATGAACTTGTAGAGGATGAATTACAATGCTATATGAAGTGGTAAAAAAAATCTGTTCCATGAAGTAAAATCTAGATCTTAAAATTGAAACATGTTTTGGTATCTCTGACCACCAAAAGAAGTGATTATTGGGCTGGAGCAATAGTACAGCTCGTAGGGTACTTGCCTTCCATATGACTAACTTGGGTTTAATTTTAGTCACCACTTGTGGTCCCTTGAACCTTCCATGAGTGACCACTGAGCACAGAGTGAGGAATAATCCCTAAGCATCACTATGTGTGGCCCCAAAATAAAAATAGAATGAATATTATTCCTGGACAAATCACATGAATACATTGTTCCACTGTAATAAATAAGAAAATGATATGCAAAATGCAAAATTCCTGCAAAATTCAATGTATCTTATAATCTATCACTGAAAAACATATTGGATTCCACCAAAGTCTACAGAATCTTCAATAGTCATAAGATCCAAAGAAATCAAATAACCTTTTAAAAAATGAGCCCAGAATTCTGCATAAAGTAAACTCTCTGTCTTGGCTTAAACATTTAAACCACATTCTTTAAAGGGTACTTAAAACCTACTTAGGCTTTACAATCTTCATTTTTAATATTCTGAAAGGGGGGAAGGTGTTTTGAATCAGTTCCCATTTGGATGGAGTTTCTTCCATTTAGCTCAAGTTAAATAACAACCCTATAATTTTAACAGCTGTCAATGACTCTTCATAATGGCTCTTATGAAGGAATTTATACAACATGATTTTGTAATTTTTTAAGTTACTGATCAACCCCTCAAATTTATACCTTGGAGTCAGGTCTATTTTAAGGCCTGATTCGAAGGTATAAATTGGAATGACCCAATATAAATGACCCAAGATGAGAAAAAAAAATTGACAAAATCCTCCTACTCCTAGATGCATAAAAGAAGTAGAAAGCATGTATTCCCTGATTTAGCAGAATGATGTAGACAATCGGGAGATTCTCCCTGGGACATAGAAGCCAGAAATGGAAACCAGAACAGATTTGGGAGAGATTATTTTCCATCTGGCCTGGATAGAATTGTAGTTCACCCAATCCATATGAAAGCCAGGAAGCCAGAGAAGGCATTATTAATTGTCATAGATAAAACCAAGAGTCCAAGTGGCCAACTTACTTCATTAAACTTTGGGAAAGGGTATGTTTCATTTGGGATGACATTTTGTCAGCTATCATTCAATGTTAGCAAAAACATACATCTATATTTACTATACCATTAGTACTAACTGCCAGGAGATAAATGCTGATCAGAGCTGACACTATTCTGTGTCTTTCGGCTAGAGCGTCCGGGAGAGCTGTCAGTCAGGTGAGCATTTCCTATGAGACAGTGTGGTGACAAACTGTACTTGCATAAACAAAAGCCTAAAAGAGGAATCCCAGATGAATGTAGTAGCAGACGCAACATTTGGGCTTCTGTCCTCCTTCTGGTAGATCTGAGCTAACCTGGAGTAGGTAAATAGCGGATAACAGGGGGACATTAGTACCAAAACCCAGACTTCTGTGTCCTTCCATCTACACTACACTCGATAAATCTCACTAGTGTTTGTATTGCTGTGTTACCTGCAGACCCATCCTAAAGTGGAATCAGAGGAAGAACTGCATCAAATATACCCAAGGGAGCTTTGATTCACTTTTGCTCCTTTGTTAAATTATCAGGAACACCAGCTTTTCTGTGCTTTAAACTGGATGTGCAATATCTCTTGTCAAATAAATATACATATCTACACGGTGATTGAATTCTGAAATTGCAGTTGCACAAACTTATGATCTGGGAAGAATAGGGGGTGGAGGTAAAGAGGAACAAACATAGAATTATTCCTTCTCCTCCTGTTGTCTTATGCTTATAAAAGTTAAAGTGAGCATTGTGGTTAGAGATGTTCTTTCCATGCCATCATAATAGTCTCACAGCTCACCTGTGACTCCTTTTAATTTTACAACTAAATGTGCTTTAACTAAAACTAAGCCCAGGGGCTGGAGCTGTAGCACAGCGGGTAGGGCATTTGACTTATACGAGGCCCAGGGGATCGATTCCCAGCATCCCATATGGTCTCCTGAGCACCGCCAGGAGTAATTCCTGAGTGCATGAGCCAGGAGTAACACCTGTTCGTCACTGGGTGTGACCAAAAAAGTAAATGAATGAATGAATAAATAAATAAAACTAAGTCCAAAGCACTAATATTTCAAGAACTTCTACTTGATTAATGACTATGCAATAACAGTGAAATAAGAACATAACCTTTGATTAACTGGTTGGGGCCATAGGGGAGTACAGTAAAGCAGTGAACCTAATGTATCTGGAAAAGGCACTAGATGTATCCTTCAATCATAGAAATTATACTTAATTATAACGATTTTTTCACACATAGATACTTGTTTGTGGCACCCATCCAGCAAAGATAGGTTTTGCCAAAGTGTTGTTGCCAAAAGATTAGAAATATCTTTAAGCATGAAAATTTGCAGAACTTGAAAATAATTTTTTGCAACATTTCTCTCTAATCAGCATGAGAACAGCAAAGTGGTAAGTGCCAGTTGGGGAAGTGAACCAAAGAACTGGCTTTCTTCCCCAACCAAAAAGAGAAATGATCAAATTACTCACAGGCATTCATATTCTGGCTTTTCTCCAAATGTTGTGGCTATTTCAGGACCCAGATTGGATTTCACTGATAGTTCTGTTTAAGATCAAAGAGGCATTGCATAGAGGATACAGTAGGATTCTGAATTAATAGTGGAAATGGAAATTAACCTATAGATCCTTTACAATCAACAGTCTTGATTGACTGCACTGTTGGATTAGCAGTGTAGTGTAGATAGTAGAGAAGAGAAGTGACAGCCATAAATATTCTTGGGTCTTTTCTTCCAATCCACAAATTGATGAGAATCCACATACAACTCTTCTCCTAATGCATGCATTGACAGTCATGAAATTTGATCTGCTATGCATTCCCCATAGTGGTCATCAGTGACTACCATTCCTAAATCAGAGACGAATGTGTTCACATATCACAAGTTAAAAGGAGATCAGACCCCAATGCTAGTGACAGGTTTAATAAAAGGGAAAGAAAGCACTCACACTGATTATAAACAAACAAATACTATAAAGCCACATTAGAAATATGTCAGTCCTCCACTACCAAACTTTTAGGTCTAGACACAGAGAGTAAAGGACGAGGGAATTGGAGAAGATAGAATACATTCTTTTCACTACCCTTTTATTTCTGTCCACTCCAGGCTACCATACCTTATAACTGCTTCAGGAATTGGAAAGACAAGGAGGAGGGGGGAAAAGGTGAATGACAAGAAACAGAAGATAAAATAAGAAGTGGAAATAAATGCAAGGATGGGTCGTATTTTATCTGCCAGTGTTCAGGGGATTGGTGTTGTAAAAGAATCATTGTTTAATTCCTTCCCATTATTCTAACACTTCACAATTGGCCCTAATTTAGAACACTATCCCTGAACAGAGTAAGGGTTAGTTTTTTAAAATTTATTTATTTTGGAGAAAGGATTTATTCCTTTCTCCACTCCCTCAGGAGGACAGACAAGGCTGATCTCAAGCTCCCCGGAGTGTGAGTAAAGATGAAGCGAGGATAGAATTCAGGATCCAAGATCTAGATCAATTGTTGGCTCCGTACCCTTGGCCTTGAGAAGGGAGGGGAGGCCTAGATTACCCAGAAGGAATATTATTAGAGCTTTTGATGGGAATGCTTAGGAAATGACTTCCACACCATCTTGAGACATTGAGGAGTCACCCCGTACTGAGGCAAGCGCACTTCCTAGCAGGGTGAGATTGTCTCTAACCAGTACAAGATCAAGTGGCTCCAGCTTCTAGCAATGGGGAGAACATTGAGGAAAGCCTCATAACACGTTCATTCAAATATCACACTAAATTCACGTTTGTGTAATTTACATGTCTCGATCCTAAATTTTACCCTCAGAGAAACAAGGGATTAGTCTGCTCTGCTTTTCTTATTCAATCTATAGCTTTCTTTCTAAGCTCAAAGTGTGTAGATCTTCTGATGTATCTACATGTGACATATGTAACAGAACTTTCATCTACATATACGGACATTGTCTTTGCTTCAAGGTATACTCCAGTTAATGCACATCTTTCTTAAAATGTTTTTGGTTAATTTGGGATACTAACAAGGTGCAGGGCCTAGGTCTGTATAATTCTGTTTCTGGCATGTTTGAAGCATGTTAGGAACATTCACAGTTTACTAATACCTCCACTTAGACATGACATATCTCTAAGATCAGTGAAGAAAACAGGCTGAGATAACAGTGGTATGAATGTAGAAAAATACAAGCATGATTTCTGGCTTGCCGAAGGTAAAAATAAAGGAGAGGGGAACAGAAAAGCTGAAGGAGAAAGAAAGATGAAAAGTAACAGAAAAAAAATTTAAAGGATCTGTACATTTCCTCCTTTACAGAATTGATAATCTGAATTTCCCTCTAATGACATCTCCCCTTCCGCTTATATAAACTGCAGTGAGCACACACTCTCCTCTAACCCTGTGCCCTTTAGTTATTGCCCATTATCTTGACCTTATTTACACCTTTGATTGATCCCGCCATCTTCACTTCTCCAAACCCCTTCCTTCATCATATTTTACAAGTAAACTTTTCATCTATTCCCTCCCAGAAGTCTTATCTACCAATATATTTGGTTATCTATCTTCAGATAAATTCAGTTAAAATACTTTAGGGTCTTTTATCCTTTGGGGAATCTGGACACCATTTTTCACCTTGATCAATGCCTTCTCCTAAAATTTGCTCATATCTTTGCCTTTTGTGACACTTCCTGGTTTACCTTCCCCCAATTCTCGCAGTCATTCTCACCACTTCTTTTCCAGTCTTTCTCACCACAATTTCCTTTTGAGGGTTTACCCTCAGACTACAATTATTGACTCTTCCTTTATTTTAAATCTGCTTTCTTGAAGACCATAGCCACAGTTAGGGCTTCAGCTAAAAGTTAGAAAATTATTGTCATGCTTGATCCTAAATCTATACTTCCTGTTAGTCTAGGTAAAGAGCTTGAAGAGAATTCAAATCTTGAGTCAACTTTAGAGTTACATACTGCTAACCCAAACCCAAATGGAATGTGAAATACAAACAAGGCTGGTGCACTATTCTGAGTTCTACACCTTTAACTACATTAGAGATCCAAGTGAACAAGTATTGATTTGGGGACATAACCAAAAGGAGAGACAGGAGATCAAGGCAACTTCATCTGAAATAAACAAGAATGATTGGGCTTGCTAACACTGTACATGAGAACTGCAATAACAACTTCAGAGTTTGTCCAACAGCATGGTTGAAAATAGTAATAAAACACTGGATAAGAACTAAGTATTGAAAGTAGGTAAAGGGACATACACAATAACCTTTTAGTATCTCTATTACAAACCACGATGCCAAAAAGAGAAAGAGAGAGAAAAGAGAGAGAGAGAGAGAGAGAGAGAGAGAGAGAAGGAGGGGCGGAGGGAGGGAGGGAGGGAGGGAGGAAGGGAGGAAGGGAGGGAGGGAGGGAGGGAAGAAAAGTGCCCATCATAGAAGCAGGCTGGGCGCAGGGGGGTTGGGTGGGAGGGAAACTGGGGACATTGATCATTGGTGCTGGAAAATGTACACTGGTTGAGGTATGGGTGTGGAAATACTGTATGACTGAAACCAAATCATAAACCACTTTGTAAAAATAAAAAATAGCAATAAAAGATTATTTTTCTTTTCCCACTTATGGTCACAAAAAGTCGAAGGGGCTTGCCCACAGAACAAACCAGCAGAGACACATATATACTGTAGTTGAAGTTAAAAGACTAATATTCTCTAGGTAGAATTAGAGGTTTAAGGTGAAGAGGGTTGAGGAAGGTCATTGACATTCAGGATCCATCAAGCACTAAATATAGAATATATTACTTGTCCTTGTTAAATTTCATCGCATTGATTTCTGTCTAGAGTCCTAGATGTCAAAATAACTTTGGATCTCACTTCTTGTATCTGTCATATTAAGTTTTTTTGTCACTCAAGTTTTGTATCCTCTGCAAATTTCATGAGGCCTGCTATGTCCTTAGCCAAGCAACTGATGAAATGTGGAAGTTGGCCAAGAACCAAGTCATATGACATTTCTCTCCAGTACCTCCTTCAGTTGACATCAAATTATTAATCAATTCTTTTTGGAAGTTATTGTACAACCAGTTATACATTTACCTATCCCAACTCCCAGTTTATAGTTTACTGATCTATTATGAGAATATTTAATTTTCAAATGTTCTTTTGAAATTATGTATTCTAAAGGCTTCACAAATTTTTCCTAATCTACCGATTTAGGGGTATAATTAAAAAGGAGAATGATTATGAGTTTGGCATGACTTTCCCTAGTGAGTCATTGCTTCCTCTTCTCTGTGCTTACAAGCCATCTGTTTAATATTCTATTTTAGAAGTCTTTCCCTGGAATAAAATAAGATTTGCCCATAAATGTTTGCAGAATTCCTCTTTTGTCGAGACTAGAGGTAGAGATGCTCATCACTAATCTCCTGGCCATTCTTTTATTCTCCAGGGTGAGATGGTTCAAAGATTCCTTATGGTAGCTCTAAACTCACGTGCAGTTTTATTTATTCTAGCCCATGTAAAATGAAGTCATCTGAAATTCCTAAATTCTCTTTGTATTTTCCAACCTATCTACAACCTATTCCCTGGCTCATTTCTTCTATGATGATATTAAAGAACACTCCAGTTTTATTATCATGTTCTTATTGTAGAGGGTAGAAATAAAACAACGTCTCCCTTTTCTTCGTTATCAGTTGTAGTCTCATAAATTTTTCCCGCCTATCAATAATGTGCTTCCTTATTTCAAGTTTGAGCCAGTTTAGGAACTTTAAAAGAATACATTTTCCATAATGTTCTTTATGAACCAAACAATTAGACTTTATCCATCCTCTTGATTTTCTTTTTTTTTTTTTTGCTTTTTGGGCCACACCCAGCAATGCTCAGGGGTTACTCCTGGCTTTGCACTCAGGAATTACTCCTGGCGGTGCTTGGGGGACCATATGGGATGCCGGGGATCGAACCCGGGTCGGCCGCATGCAAGGCAAACGCCCTACCCGATGTGCTATCTCTCTGGCTCCTTGATTTTCAATATAACATGCAGATGTTCTGTCTCTATTTATTTATGAGATCTCAGATCATTCTGAGTCCTAGTTTAATGACAGTATTTTTGCCATGTTCTGATTATTTCAGTTATTTTTTAACAGATCTTTTAAAAATATGGTTTTATTCTGGGCTTCCTGGATTGTTAATGCTCCTGAATGTCATAAATTCCAGATAAGATATTCTTTCTCCTTAAGATAAGACATTATAACATGGACTTAATATTCCTGGTCTCTAGTCCTATTCCATCATTAGACATTGCCAGAGAATCCTTGAATGCATTTGGCTTAATAGTGCTGGTGTCTGACAAGGTAATGACAATCATATTTCTTGCCTAAGATGTTCTTAGATAGAAAAGAATATTGTTTTTTATCTCTAACCCAAATTCTTTCCCATAGCCTCTTCTCAAACCCCTTCCAAATCTATTTAAATCCTAACTTCAACATGGAAATTTGCAGTACAGTTGCTTTGTTCCTACATCCCATCGAAATTATTTTACAGGTGACTCTGTTCATTATGAATCATTAGCCTGAAAAGTAACTCCATCCCAGAGCAAGAAGAAATCACTGACACGATCTCTTTATTCTTTGAGATGTGAAATGTCTGTCCCCTTTTCAGACTTAGACTAAGTTCCCAACTCTCATGCATGCTGTGACCTCAAGAATTTAGACTCTCTATGATCTCTTGATTCTTAGCCTTCCTGTTTTTTCTCAGCTTTCACTGACCCACACAGATTCTTCTAACCATGTATGTTTGGTGCATATTTTTCTAAACTCAATTTATAGAATATTCTACATTTATATCATTCTCTGTAACTGTCATCCCATTGCTCATCGATTTGTTCGAGCGGGCACCAATAACGTCTCTCACTGAGAGACTTATTATTATTGTTTTGGGCACATCCAATATGCACGGGTAGCTTGCCAGGCTCTGCCGCATGGGCTTGGTACTCTCGGTAGCTTGCCGGGCTCTCCGAGAGGAGTGAAGGAATGGAACTCGGGTCGGCCGTGTCAAAGGCAAACGCCCAACCATTGTGCTATATCATTCTTAGTTTACCTAAATACATAAATTTATCCTTATAAACCTCCCAATCATATATTATCTACGTAATTTAATATATCTCCCCTTATCAGTTTGATAGATCCCCCCTATCAATAATGTGCTTCCTTATTTCAAGTTTGAACCAGCCTAGGTACTCTAAAAGAATATATTTTTCATAATGTTCTTTATCAACCAAGACCCACTTTGGGGGTTTTGTTAATTTGGGGGGCCTCACCCAGCAATATTTAGGGCTTACTCTTGGCTCTACACGCAGGGACCACTCCTAGAGGGACCACTTTGGAGGGGGCACTGTATAAGGTGGCAAGATCATTCCTGAAAGGATTAGGGGGACCAAATAGGGTGCCAGGGATTGAACCCAGGTCAACTGCACGCAAATGAACATCCTGCCCAATGCAATAACTCCTTCACCCCACCAAGATCTGTTTTTTCTCCCCAATTATAAAAAATCAATGACAAGTAGTTTCCTTTATACTTATTTCCCAAAAGCCCATCTATTGAATCCTACTATATATGAGAAAATGTGGTTATTTTATTTAGATTATTAATTGGGTCACAGGCATTGGTTTTCTGGCCAGCCCTACTGATATCCTGGTTGTAGACACTGGTTACCACATTCACATAAACCAATTGCTTTATTCTTTTCCCCCTCCCTTCCCTCTCCCTCTCTCTTGCTCTCTCTCTCTCTCCTCCTCCCCCTTCTTCTCCTGCCCTGTTTTAATCTGCATTTCCCTGGTGATCAGTGAAATGAACCATTCCTCCCCCTTCTCATCCCTCCTTCCATTCCTTCATCTCTTGCTGGCTGTTTGCTACTCTGTATAACCCTGACTGTTACAGCTATTGATGTAATTGTTGCTCTATAGCCATGGTAAAAATATTTTCCTCTGTCAATATCTTAGGAAAAATGGCCTATTTCTAGAAAATTTAAATGTGTATGATTTTCTATTAGAATCCATAATTGAAGAAAACTAGGCAGAAGCCTTCATGACATCAGTTCCAGAGTATTTTCAACATTCAATGCCAGCAAACAGAAGCAAGATAAACAAATGGGACTACATAAAATTAAGAAGCTTCTCTACAGAGAGGAAACAATGACCAGAATAAAGTGACAATCCATAGACTGAGAGAACCTATTTACGAAGCTCTGACAAAGGGCTAATTTCCAAGATACATAAAGCACTGGTAAGCTTTAACAAGTGAAAACCAAACAACCTCATCAGAAAATTGGGGGGGGATGAACAGAAGAACAGAAGCTTCCTTAAAGAAGACATATAAAAGGTTAAGAAGGATTTGAAATAATGCTCTGCATCTCTGATCATCAGCACTGTAGCACTGTAGTGCTGCCATCCCGTTGTTCATCAATTTGCTCGAGCGGGCACCAGTAACGTCTCCATTGTGAGACTTGTTGTTACTGTTTTTGGAAGATCAGATACACCACGGGTAGCTTGCCAGGCTCTGTCATGCAGGCGGGATACTCTCGGTAGCTTGCCCGACTCTCAGAGAGGAAAAGAGGAATCGAACTTGGGTTGGCTTTGTGCAAGGCAAATGCCTTACCTGCTGTGCTATTGCTTCAGCTCCCTCTCATCATCAGGGAAATTCAAATTAAAACAACAATGAGATATTATCATTTCACACTAGTGAGAATGGCACTCATAACAAAGAATAAGAACAACTAGCAGAAATATGAAGAAAAAGAACCCTCCTTCACTGCTGGTAGAAATGTCAACTTTTAAAGGTTAAAATGGTTTAACCTTCCTAGAAAACAATATGGGCATGTCTCATAAAACTAAAAAATTTCCAGCTTCTGAGCATATATCCCAAGGGTCGGCCCCAACACTGTATTTAGAAAATACATTTGCACTCTTTTGTTCACTGCTGCACTATTCACAATAGCCAAAATCTGGAAACAACCCAAGTGTTCAAAAACAGATAAAGAAATTATGGTATATTTACATGATAGAATAATCCTGGCCCCTAAAAAAAGACAAAGTCATGCAACTACTGCTCTTGGTTGGAACTGGAGCGTAATATAATGAACGAAGTCAGCTGAGTGACCCCTTTTATATGCCGAATAAACACACACACACACACACACACACACACACACACACACACACACATGGGGAGGGGAGGTGAGAGGGAGAGAGAGAGAAAAAAAATAAATAAATAGGAACAACAAAGAGCTCCCAAAACAGAATCTAAGATCTCTTCTACAGAACAAAGCTTACTAGGGCAGAAAGGTAGGGAGGAGAAAGGCCAAACCCAGAGACAAAGTCGGGGGGAAATAGGCTTTCTGGTAGTGGATCTGACACTAGAATGTTGGATGAATGAATCCTGACCATTTATGGTATTGTCAAACTGTAAATGATGATGACTAAAAGAAAAGAGAAAAGAAAATGCTTTAGAACTATTACAGAAGAAGAAATCATAGTTCACAGCTACATCTTGAGGACTGGTACAGTAGTACAGTGGGTAGAGCACTTGCCTGCATGTAGCCCACCTGGGTTTGCTCTCCGGCACCCATTATGTTCCCCCGAGCACCACCAGGAACAGATTGCTAAGTGCAGAGTTAGGAGAAAGCCCTGAACACCACCAGGGGTGGCCCCAAAAACCAAAAGGAGAAAAAGCTGTATCTTGCTGGGAAGAATAGATTCTGGAAATGAAGACCAGTGGTCCCTGCGAAGCCCATTTGGAGAGGGGTGGGAAACAGGCTCGGGGGTTAGTAGAGTGGGGGGAGCAGCATTAGGGCGAGGGACTCTAAAACGCATCCCAGTTAAAGAAAGGGAGCACCAGGTAAGACCCTGGAAACTGGATCTGCAGATAAGAAATTCCGGATGGGGCCAAGGGTCTGTTCACATCCGTAGTGGAACAGGACCACCCCCTGAGGCCCAGAGAAGCCACAGCAGGACCCAGACCACCCCCCTACCCTGCAACACACACACACACACACACACACACACACACACACCAGCACTCACCCCACACCACCACCACCATCCAAGTCTGAGAGAAAATAGGAGCCCCGAGTGCTTTTCAGAACACTGGATAGGAGATAGTCTGTGAATTTACAGATTCATCTTTCCCGGTGCTTTCTCCCTTAATAAAGGAAATACTAACACAGTCCAAGTCAGGTTCTAGTGGCTCAAACTCGGCAAGCCTTTAATCTGAATTTTTGATTTGGGTAGGAACAGGAGATTATTTGAGATTGTGTGTTTTCAAAAGAGTAATAAAATTAGAAATCCTATGATTTAGCTTTGGCTTTGAATCAATGCGTGTCAGGGTTTCTCCTTATTGGATTATCATGTTATAATTCCATTTACACAAGCTTTTCCATTTTCATTAGAAAACCTGTACAAACACACTTCAAATGTTCCATTCTACTCTCTCCGGCAGATTTTTAAAAACCAAAATAATTCTGTGTTTCCCTGCCTTAACAGTCAAAATATGCCTCGAGCAGACATTTATTTATTTTCACAGACATTTGTGAACCTCCCACAAGTCCACAGCACCCCCACAGTGGCTCAGAAGGACCTTTTGAAGGTGTTTTACTTTAATCTTTAGGAATTGTCGCTATCCACGGCCTTTGAATTAAATCCTCCCTAGTGCTATAAAAACAAACTTTTCAACAGCTCCAACAAAGCTGCCACCTAATCAGTGAGCTTCCCGCTTTATCAAAACTGTTGGACCACCCTATTCTGGAGCTTCTCTGTAGAGTTTCAGGTTCCTTTCTTCTCTTTCTTTGCTTTTATTTATTTATTTATTATTTATTTATTTATTTATTTTGAGTTTCATGCTTGCCTCCCTGTGGATCTTTCTAATGCCATCATGTCATCATGTTTTCAAATTTTTTGGTTCACTTTTATCCCCCAAGTTACTCTGTGTTCCATGGTATTAAAAATGATTCTCCCTCTGTCTACAGATGAAACTGGGTGTCACTTCTATTAGCAGTGCTGGTATGTGACCTCCCTGTCCCCACCCCATCAGTGCTCAATGTACCATTCTCTTTGTTGGTGATTATACTAGACTGTAATCACCAATAGAATCCTGTACCGAAAGCGTCTTCATAGAGAAAACCCCAATTTCTTTTTGTAGTTCCCTGAACTAAAAGCAGACTCACAAACACAGTTGTGATCTGCACTCATCCACCTTCACTGTGCAGGTTGCCTTTTGTCTTTTCTTTTCTTTTATTGAATCACCATGAAATACAGCTACAGAGCTTTTATGTTTGACTTTCAGTCATACAATGATTGAACACCCATCCCTCCACCAGTGCACATTATCCACCACCAGTGTCCCCAGTACCCCCCCATCCCAACCCTCCCCCTGCCTCTATGGCAAACAATTTCCCCCATACTCTCTCTCTACTTTGGGGTATTATGGTTTGCAATACAGATACTGAGAGGCTATCACGTTTGGTCCTTTATCTACTTTCAGCACACATCTCCCAGCCCGAACGATCCCTCCAACCATCATTGACTTAGTGATCGGAAGGGTCTTTTCTTGACCCTGCCGGATGAGGCCACATAGCAAGCCCTGCCCCTTGTGGTAATTCCCATCTTAAAGGTCCCCAGCCTGCCCCCCTCTCTCATGGACTGCCCAGTGCTCTTACTGCCTGCCAGTCATCCTGGTTTTCAGGCAACACATGTTTGCTAATATTTCAGTCTAAACCCTCTGCACTTAAAGAGCCTAGTTTTTCCCTAAATAAAGTGAGCAATAATCATTTTACTAGAGACTTTGTAATTTTCCCCTTCCGGCAAATTTCATTAAAATCCTTTAACCCAGGCCAGTATAGCTCTCCAAGGAATAGCTAGCCTTTGGCTGCCAGCCCATCTGATCCAGGAACAAGCAGTTTTCAGTAGCTTTCAACCACCCAGGAACTGATCTCCTTATAAACCCTGATTTTTGTCTCTTATCAGAAAGAGTTTAAGGGGTCTCAGGAGTCTTCGTCATTCCCACCAAGAGCGGATGAGGGGGCCTTTCTCACCACAACACTGCCAACACTGGCTATTTCCAGACTTTTCGATATGTGCCATTCTCACAGGCATGAGATGATATCTCATTGTTGTTCTGATTCGCATTTTCTTAATTGCAAGTGACAATGAGCACTTTTTTATATGCCTGTTGGCCATTGTATGTCTTCTTTAGGGAAGAGTCTGGAAAGCAATATGGGGATTTCTGGGGAGGTAGGGAGGAAAGGAACAAAACTCTCTTATGACCCAGTGATATCTCTTCTTGGCATCTATCCCCCAAACACAATCTATTATTCCTTTCTCGGTCTTTCTTTATGTTTGGGCCACAGCCAGTGGTTTTCAGGCCTTAGTCCTGGCTCTGTGCTCAGGGATCACTCCTGGCAGGCTCTGGGTGGTGCCAGAGATCTAACCTGGTGAGTGGTGCCAGAGATCTAACGTGGGTCTGATGCATGCAAGGCAAGCACCCTGCCCATTGGACTATTGACCTGGGCCCTCGATCTTTCCTAAGTCAGCACATTCATGCAAATCCCTTCAGTTGAACTAAGCCTTTCTCGGCCTATTTTAATAGTTAGGTATTATAAAAACCTTTATATAAGCAGATAAGTCAGGATGAATATGGGCTGGAGTGATAGCATAGCGGAAGAGCATTCACCTTTTACGCGGCCGACCCGTGTTCGACTCCTCCGCCCCTCTCGGAGAGCCTGGCAAGCTACTAAGAGTATTGCGCCCGCACGGCAGAGCCTGGCAAGCTTCCCGTGGCGTATTGGATATGCCAAAAACAGTAACAATAAGTCTCACAACGAGAGACGTTACTGGTGCCCGCTCGAACAAATCGATGAGCAACGAGATGACAGTGACAGTGACGGTGACAGTGAAGTCAGGATGAATATTGGAAACTATTGAAATTGAAGATGTTATACTCTAACTTTGTGGACAGACTCATAAAGAGGACTCCGTGGAACCCCCAGTATGTCAACTGTCCCTCTTGGTTAAGATATGGAAGTGCAACAAGTTAACCAAGAAGCAAGCAGTAATTCTCATGTCCTTATGCCACATGACTGCATCTTAAGAAAGGACAGCTTTGCTACTTTTTTCATATATCTATGTATATGAATATATATATGTATATATATATATATATATCAGTCATCCCATTGTTCATCGATTTGCTTGAGTGGACACCAGTAACGTCTCCATTGTGAGACTTGTTGTTACTGTTCTTTGGAATATCTAATACGCCACAGGTAGCTTGCCAGGTTCTGCCATACAAGTGGGATACTCTCGGTAGCTTGCCAGGCTCTCTGAGAGGGACGAAGGAATCAAACCCTGGTTGGCCGCGTGCAAGGTAAACACCCTACCCGATGTGCCATTGCTCTAGCAATATAAATATATATATATATAAAATTCTAAAATGTACAATGATTAGCAACTTTCTCCAGTGCAAGGGACCTCAGATATAGAATTACAAAGATCTCACATGCCTTTTGGATATAAGAGAAAAAAACTATGTGAGGCAAGCCATATAGAGCCAATCTCTTATATTCTTTAAATAAAGCATACATTTTAACTTAGTAGGTATAATAATCTCCTCTCGGAGAGCCTGGCAAGCTACCGAGAGTATCGAGCCCACGTGGCAGAGCCTGGCAAGATACCTATGTGTATTGGATATGCCAAAAACAGTAACAATAAGTCTCTCAATGAGAGATGTTACTGGTGCCCGCTCAAACAAATCGATGAGCAATGGGATGACAGTGATAGTGACAGGTATAATAATCAACTGTGGGGCTTGTTAAGGTTCTTGGTTCTACTTCGGGTCTGGGAGTTGACCCACCTTCCCCTGCTCTGTGGCTGAATTAGATGCAGGTGACTTGTGAACAGACACATTAATTCTGTCTTGTGAACAGAAACTTCAACTCTACCTCAGGTAGTCTAATTGGAGTCTATTACTCTGGGATATAAGTCTGTATTTTAAAGAGCCAACTCTGTCCTTTCCTCAGAGCTCTATGTCCATCTGTCTCCACTTAATTCTCCCACAAGTGGTGCAAACACAATGCTTTCCGCGTCACACACATGATGCCCCTCTAACTAGCCTTTGGGGTCTCTCTTTCTCAGCTGGTATCAGGATTATGTTTGATGACCCCACTTTAAAACCTGCAAGTGCTCCCTACTTCTCCGTCAAACATCAAGTCAGCCACCTCTGCCATGAATTTTAGCTCCTGAAGTCTCTCTTATGAATGCTCTCTCCTGTGTCTGCACAAAGGTTCCATCCTTTCAGGTCCCTATCACCTTCTCTCATTCACTGCAGCCTCATACAGCCAGTGTTCTCACTACCCTCATAGAAAAGTGCTCACTAATGCCAGAATGATCTTCTTAGAATCTAATGATTGTGTTACCTGCGTTGTTTTCAGGTAAGGTCTATTGTCTGTAAGATGGCACCAAAGGCCACCCAGGATCTGGTGACTCCAAAACTCTTTCATCTCATTTTCCTCCAGTCCTTCCCATAGACTTATTGCTACAACGATCCTCTTTGTATTCTAATAGAAACTTGGAACTACACCAGGGAATGGGAAATGCCAATTCCCATTGGAATTGTATGAATTCAAAAGAAATATGCCGACAAATACAATTAAAGTAGTCATTTTAAAATAATTTAAAACATAATTCACTGTTTAAACAAAAATTTTTGTGGGTATAAATATATGTGCAAGTGACAACCACATCACAAATGATGGGAAAGGGAAAACAGAAATATACTGTTGTCTCTTTCATGAAGTGAAGTGACATAATACACCAGAAGATAAACTAAGATTTGTTTTAAAGCATATGGGAAATCTGAAAATAAAACAGAAAGGAATCAATAAAGGGGAGAGATTAAGTGCAACATGAAAAAATAATTTCAAATATCAGAAAAAAGTCAACCAAGACAAATTGGACAAGTGGAAAACAAATAGTAAGATGATAAGTAGAAACACAGGTTCTTTGATAGTGACATTAGCTATGAATGCTTGAAGCACTTCAATTAAGTGGTAGAAACACATTATGGGTAAAGAAGCTAAATTCTCAGGGTTGGAGAAATAGCCCAATGTGTTGAGTACATGCTTTGCATCCAGGAGGCCCGGGTTCGATCCCTGCATCGTATGGTCTCCTGAATACCACCAGGAGTGATTCTCCACACACTGTCCAGTGCACTCGTTATTTCTCCAAAGAGCCAAGATTCAAGTAGGGTCTAGGAATTTTCTTAAACAATAACTGCATAGATAAGTAGCACTGCACTGTCGTCCTGTTGTTCATTGATTTGCTTGAGCGCGCACCAGTAACATTTCCATTTTTTTTTGAGACTTATTGTTACTGTTTTTGGCATATCGAATATGCCACGGGTAGCTTGCCAGGCTCTGCCATGCAGGTGGGGTACTCTCGGTAGCTTGCCAGGCTCTCCAAGAGGGGTGGAGGAATCAAACCTGGGTTCACTGCGTGCAAGGCAAACGCCCTACCTCTGTGCTATTGATCCAGCCCGCATAGATAAGTAAAAGAATAAAAATAGAATTAAAAAGCTTACCAAGAGAAACACATGATGTTGAGAATGGACAAAAATACTATAGAATATAGACTATTATCAGGACTCAAGACAGTTTTGTAATGACAAACAGAAACAATTTTTCAAATGAACATAGCAATCCAAAGTATTGGGACTGGTACCCACAGTTTATTGAAGAGATTTAATATAAATGAAACAAAAAAATAATACTAAAAGATTTGTCACTGTCACTGTCATCCTGTTGTTTGTCGATTTACACGAGCGGGCACCAATAACATCTCTATTCCTCCCAGCCCTGAGATTTTAGCAGCCTCTCCTTACTCATCTTTCCCAACAATTGGAGACTCTTTCAGGGTCAGGGGAATGAGACCTACCATTACTGTTTTTGGTGTATCGAATATGCGCTCCAGGTTTGCGGCCACACGATACATTGCAAGACACTTCCTACCCATTTTTCATAATTACCACACCACATTTGATGGAGTTCAGATAGTAGGCAATATATACATAGAAATATATGTATACATTTCTTTCTATGATACATTTCTCTCAGAGAACCTGGCAAGCTATCAGGAGTATCCCGCCTACACAGGCAGAGCCTGACAAGCTACCTATGGTGTATTCGGTATGCCAAAAAATACTAAAAGATAAATAAGAAAATTCTACTCTTATAGTTGGAGATTTCAACACTGCTCTTGGTTATAACAAGAACCTGTGACATTATCCTGCCCACAGGGCAGAGCCTGGCAAGCTACCCATGATGTATTTGATATGCCAAAGCAGTAACAATAATGGGCTTCATTCATCCCTGACCCTGAAGGAGCTCCCAATACGGCAGCGTTGGGAAGGGCAGGGACAAATGGAGACGTTCCATCTGTTACTGGCGCCCCCTCAAGCAAATCGACGAGCAACGGGACAAGTGATACAAGTGATACAAGTGACAAAAAATTAGTTAGGACAATCATATCAAGAAAGTCTACCTAATTGATGCTTATAGAAATCTCCATTAAGCAACAGCAGAATACATATTCTTTTCAACTGTCTAAGGAAAATTCATCAGCATAGGCCATATGCTGAATGATTTAAAATTGTGCACAAATTTAATAGGAGTGAAATCATAAGGACTATATTATTTGGCCACAAAGAGCTTTAGTTAGAAATCAGTAACAAGAATATTTCTGGAAAATTAATCTCAAAATATATGAAAATTAAACAGCAACAGAGCCAAAGAAAAAATGACAGATAAACTTAGAAAATAGTTTAAATTAAATGAAAATAAAACTAATCCTATTAATATTATAGAATAATGAAAGCAGTGCTTAGAACTAAATATATAATTTTAATTGCTTACATTGGAAAGAAACAGAGGGGTAAAATCAATCTTAACTTATGGCTTAAGAAGATATAAAAAGAAGAAATTAAACACAAGTGAAAAGAAAGTAATAATAATATTAGAGTCAATAAAATAAAAATAGAAAAATGACAGGGAAATTAAACTAGACCATAAAAATTTTAAGATCAATGAAATTTATAAACTTCTACTTAAAGCAATGGCATTTTACCCTCTGTACATAAGAATCACCAAGAACACTTCTTAAAATACAGTACTGGACTCTATCCTAAATCAGTACACATGAAGTAGATCCCAAGAACATTCATTTTTTAAATATTTCCAGGGGGAATATTAAAAAAGCAGAGATATAGGTCAAGCAACAACAACAAAGGATAAATACCTTGAGGGCTGGAGCAATAGCCAGTGAGTAGGGCATCTGCCTTGCATGCAGCCAACCCAGGTATGATCCCCCAAATGGTCCCCCTAATCCTCCAGGAATAGTTCATGAGTGCGGAGCCAGTAATAAATCCTGAAGACCTCCAGGTATGGCCCCCAAACCCAAAACAAAATATAAATAAATTTCCAGTGTCTGGAATAAACACATGGAATAGAATCATAAATCTATAAATGTTAAAAGAAGAATAAGAGATGGTGATATAAAATAATGAAAGGATCACAACTGTGTGCCAAATATCTTATAATTTAGATAATATGACATAATTATATATAGAGAAAATTATAGCAAATCTTATAGCTACTAGAACTAAAAAAATTTTAAAAACTGTAAAAGAATAATTTTTAGAAATTTAGTTATATTTCTAAGTAACTACAGTAGTTAGAAAATAAAATTTTAAACATAACAGTATCAAAAACAAAATGATTTTATAAAATTTTAAGGAAGCATGTAGAAGTCCTGTAGTCTGTAAAATATGGACAAATTCTGAGAGAAATTAAGAGATTCTTAAAAAATAGGCATATTGTATTTATGGATTTGAACAAAATATATATCATTGATATACAATTTTTCCTTAAAGTAATTCTGCATATCTATTCAAATGACTACAGTTAAAAAAATTGGCTACATCAAATTTTGGTGAGGATATGGACTGATTGAAATTTCTAAGCACTTTTTTGTGCAAATGTAAAATAATATAACTTATTTGGAAAATAGTTTGGCAAATTCTCATTTGTAACTCACACTTACACTTAATAATTCACTTTTACGAAAATTTCAATTTTAGCTAAAAAGACATAAAATAATAGTTCCATATAAAGACTTGCACACCTATATTCATAGTCTCTTTTTAATAGTCCAAAAAGGGACTTACATATTCATATGAACGTATGTACAAATAGTGTATTTGCTCAGTAGAATATGGTTAGGCAGTAAAAAAGGAGCAGGATGGCTAAATTTATCAATAGATTTTATAGATACAGAAGGATACCTTTTTTTGATACGTTGAGTGTAGTTTACAAAGTATAGAAAAGGTAGATGTAAGTTAGGATGATCTAAAGCAATGTTTCTCAATTTCTTTCCCAACCTTGTTCTCTTCTGGTTGGTCCTAGTCTCATGCCATGCTTTCCTCTATTTACCTTATTTCACTCTTGGAATGTCCCAGGTGCCAGTTGAGAATTGCTGGCATATCAGTGACTGGTGGAGAGAGAGATGGGAATGACTTTCAGTACAGAAAAGTTTAAGGAAGCATTCTGGTTAATAGTTGTGTTCTCTTGTGTTGGTTAAATGGGTTTCATGCTTTTGTCAAACTCATCAAACTGTGTTCTTGAAAAGAGCACATCATGAATCTGACCCCATTAATCAGTTTTCAGGGGAGGGCATGAATTGGCAAAGAGGTTATTAAGATAGTTGGTCAATGGTAAGGAGGAAGGATAGGGTCACCTGAGAAAGATAGCCAGCTGCCTCTGACACTGGGGGGAGAAGGCAGTTGGGACAGAGAAGGGACCACTAAGTCAATGATGGTTGGAGAGATCGCTCGGGATGGGAGATGTGTGCTAAAAGTAGATGAAGGCCCAAACATGTATCTGTGTCTGTATCACTCAGTATCTGTATCACAAACTATAATGTCCAAAGTAGAGAGTTAAAAGGAAAATGCCTGACATAGAGGTAGGGGTTGGGGTAAGGGGTAGTGGGAGGGATACTAGGGACATTGGTGGTGGAAATTGTACACTGGTGAAGTGATGGGTATTTGATCATTATATGACTGAAACTCAATCATGAACGCTTTGTAACTGTAGCTCACGGTGATTCAAATTTTTAAAAAATTGAAAAATAGAACTATTTTTTTAAAAGCCAGCAAGAAATTCCCATGATTAGATATTAGACAGTTCTCAAGATAGGAATGTCTATCTTATATTATGAGTGATTTAAATGCAAATCCCAGGCCCAGGCACCTTGATTAAAGTCAGTGTCTCTACCCTTGCTTTGCATGAGAAAGTGATTTTAACCAGTGTACCAGTAACCGCACAAGATGTTTATAGCCAAGGTCAATTCTGATTGGTGGTGGTTCTTTCTGAATTCTTCAATGTCAGTCTCCGAACACTACTATGTAAATATAGCCTCAGTGCGTGTGTGAAATAATTCTGTAGGGAAAGAATGAGTCCCATATCCGGGCCAGAGTGGAGGGGAGAGAAAGACTGTAGAGCAGGAGACACACATCTTACGTGTCTAGTGTCTGTTGAGTTCTCAGAAGGAACTGTGAGCCTGTGAAATGCTGGAATCCAACAGAAATTAGGGAGAAAGTGTTGATTGTTCCATTATTATTCTCTCTTGATCATATATCTTTACCATTTTCCTTTCCTCTTTTAATTTCCTGAATAAACTTGACTTCAAAAATAAAAAAAGTTAAGTGGGGGCTGGGCTCAATTTAACTTCCGTGTCATAGGACAGCCGGCATTCATTGAGATCACGAGATATTCCTAGAGGACCCCGTGCCTCTGGTTTTGCTTACTGCACTGAATATACTGGACATGTTGGAGATTGTCTCTGGATTAGGTAGTGGACCCGATGTCTATTAAGTCTGTATGCTTCTGGCATCTTGAAGAAGACTTGGCACAGAGGACTTGTTGAATAAGGGCTTGTTGAAATAACCTCTTGGGCCCTACTTAATAGTCACCAATGCCCATGTCAGGGCTGACTTCCATCCTTCCTCCTCCTGGTTTCCTCTTTTCTTCAGTTTTTCACTTACAGATGTTTCGTGGTTTCACTTCCTAGTTGCTTTCTGCACCCTCTGAGCATGAGACTTAAGGTCGTGGAGCTTTTCACTTCAGCTTGCCTAGCTCGTGTCCTAGCACCAAGGGGATGGTGGTGGTGTTGCGCAAAGACTGTGTGGACCCCGGGCCACTTCTTCAGGGAATCCCCGCCAAGTTGCTCTTCTAATGATTGATGCTGGCACATGAGACAGGGAAGTGGGTGAAGGAGAGCCTGGTTTCTGGTAGCACATGCGCCCCATAGCCCCGTATCTTCTCTGCTGTAACACTTGGAGAAAATCCGATCGTATCCCCTATATTTTACCTTCTGATGCAATTTTTTTTCCATGTCTACTGGGTGAGCTTTTTCTTTTTTTTTATTTTTGAGGCGGGGGCAGCTTTTTGGGTCACACCCAGTGATGCACAGGGGTTACTCCTGGCTCTGCACTCAGGAATTACTGCTGATGGTGCTCAGGGGACCATATGGGATGCTGGGGATTGAACCCAGATTGGTCGCATGCAAGGCAAATGCCCTATTCACTGTACTATTGCTCCAGCCCCCCTCCAACCGTGAGCTTTTTCTGAAGAGCTCAAGGGCCACCCAACACTCTCTCCCCAGTTCTTCCACCGAGTGCCAGGATTTTGCAAGTCCTAGCTTTGTGCACCTACACAAGGTGAACAAAGCTAAATTTGATGCAGAGAGAAAGGAATAGAGCATTTTGTACGTGAGTGTGGAGAAAGCCACGCCTTTCACGTGTACGCTCATGGGAAGACAGCTGCACTCTCCTCTCGAGAGCTAACCTTCCTCTCCTCTCACCAGATGCCTCCGCGAGCCAGTCCGCCACCAGTGATGGTCCTTTCCTGCCTGCGTGTGGCATAGACTGAGGCTGCTCCAGGTCCAGCAGCATCTCCAATATTTTGGATACTGACATGGAAAGACTAAGACATGATCCCTTCACAGCGCATATGCTGCCCGAGCCCATATGTTGCTTGTGTCCATGTGTCATGGCATGTGATAGCCAAGAACATGTGTTGCCCTCATCTCCCCTCCTGAGATGTGTGCTTTCATACCTTCATACTTTAATGCTGGGGTGTGTCCTGGGGCTCTCTGCCTTTGGAGAACCCTCTTTTGAGCACGTTTCTCTCTCTCTCTCTCTCTTCCTCAAAACTTGCAAATAAAGTGTTTTAATTTCACTGCTCCTCTTCAAAAAAGAAAAATGAAAGAAATGCTCCCCCACCTGCAACTGAGAACCTCCAGATGTCATCCCTTGAAATATTACCTTCTTCTCCAACACCAGAGTGTGGGGGAGAGCGACAGAACTCCGGGGGCTCCTTCTACAGAGACGGCATTTTTATTAATAGCTGGGATGTCTAACGGCTGCTGTTTCAAAGATACCTTCCTTCCTTTCCTGCTCTAGTCTTCTTAAAATGGAAACTCAATCCCAGGATGTTGCTTTGGCTTCTCTACAAGAGGGTCACACTCCTCATCCAACATCATCCAACCCCAGGGTGCTGTGGAGGAGACTGTTGATCCATCTTTGGGTTTTGTAAGTGATGGCTGGGATTATATTTAAATGAGTCAGCTTCATTTCAAGAAATTAGTGGAATATGACTCCTGTGTCGTCCCAGACCCAGTGCCACGTGTTTCAGATACTTCTGAGTGTCATCTGATAAAGATCCTATTGACTGTCGATAGCTCTAGTTAACTCTGCAGGGAGAGGAGCTTCCAGGGAATGACTGCTGCAGGCTGAAGCATCCCATGCCCAGAATGAAGCGATTGCATGTCATCTGCAATGCCTCACTGTAGCCAGACAGCCACACACCCCACTTGGACACTATTTTCTGTAGCTTCCTCAAATTTCCTTCCACTTTGCCTCCCCCTAAGTAATGAAGGGTCCTTTTCCATTCTGTTTAGCCACCTTTATTGAGCTCCTTCTACACACCAAATGCTGTGCTCACAATGGAAAGGTGAGCAGGCATTTTCCCTCCCTTCAAAGGAGCTCATGGTTTCTTGATGGGGCAAGCCAGGAGGATTAGTGCTGAAAGATGTGTATTTGGCAGGAAGATGCATGGATGTGGTTTAGGGAGAGGAAGGGGGAAGTCTCTCCAGGGGGGGTTAGCTGAGGTCACAGAGCAAGGAAACGCCTGGGTCTTCTAGGGTGAATGGAAGCCTAGCAAGGCTGATGGAGTTGAGAGGAAGTGCTGCTACATGAAGATCTGCTGTCTGTCTCTCTCTGTCCTCACCATGACTTTCTCAGGATGTTTGGGAGGCAGAACACAGAGCAGTCGAGGGATCCTCCTTTGCAAAGGAAAAAAGGCACTACCAGCTGGCGAAGAAGAGCAGATTGGAGCAGGCTCACATGATAGAAATAGTAGTGTTAGTAATAGCAGGGATAGTTATGCTGATAATAGTATTTACTTTGTACCAGGCATAGATCGTTTTTGTTTGTTTTTGAGTCCAAGTCCACACCCAGTGGTGCTCAGGGGTTACTCCTGGCTCAGGAATCGCCCCATATGTGACCACCCCTGGGAACCTCAGGGGACCATATGGTGTGCCAGGGATTGAATCTAGGTCAGCTGCATGCAAGGCAAGCATCCTACCTGCTGTACAATCACTCCAGCCCCTAGGTATAGATCTTGATATTTAATATATATTCTAATGCATTGAATCTTTGTCCCTAGCTTTCAGATGTGGAAAAAAATCAAGTCATCTGACTGAGACCACATACTCTCTGCTGAGAGAATGGAGAAGGTGGCTATAGCTCCCTACCCCCCAGGTCTGAGCACTACAAAACTGAAACTACCAGTTCAAGGAATTAGGCCCACATGGGGGGAATGTTTCAATTAGGGACTGAATCTGAAAGGGATGCAATCCTTGCTGCAAGCATTTAAAGACAAAGTGCTGATGAAAGACTTTTAAGCAATAATGTTCTTTCTTGATGACTCCTAACACCCCAACATGTTGGACTTTAGGTATTTTCCCCACAGACTATTACAAGAATAAACAGTACCTTTAAAGAGTTTGCTTTTGGTTGGACAACTATTTTGTTCAATTTGACCCTCCATTGAAAGTGATTTTATTTTGAGGTGGGGGCTTGGAGAGGGGAGAGACAAATATAGCAAAGACACATTTCTTCCAGAGAGAGGTATCCAGATGGGGAGAAAGTAGGAGAAAGCAGCGGGTGTTCCAGGGATGGGACAGGGCTGATACACAGACACAGAGAACCGTTATAGACCTGGGCTGTAACAAATGAGGAAAGAACAGATTTCATTCTCAGTCTCTTGCATAGTTAGTCTGATAACACAACATCTTTTCCCAATTCACGTAGGACCAGAGCTTGAGGTTCACTCAGTTGATGCTTGGACTATATGCCCGGTGACACCTTCTCTATCCTGGTGCCCATGTCTTACACATACTTTTGACATACAGGATGCAAAATCACCTCCCTGGCTCTCTGCCCCTGCTTTATAAAGCTCGGTTTATCCCTCAGACCTGCAGACCCTCCCTCCATAGCGGTGGAGGGGAAGAAACCCAACTTGTTGACTTCCAACGAGCTTTGCAACAAAGACTGTTTAGATCTGAATCCACAGGGTGAAGACAAGCAGTGTTGGGCAGAGGGCAGAGGCTCTTCCTGTGGAGTCCCTGTGGTCCACGGTGAGTGCCAGGGTCAGTTTCTTCCATGGTTGTGTTTACACATTGGCTTCTGGCAAAGGGCAAGTGTTTGCTTGTGGCCTTTAGCAAAATGCAGACATCACCTCATTGGGTGTCATCAAAAGCAGAACTTCTGCCATTCACCTTTGTCAGACCAGTGAGAGCATCAGATGAGGTCACCCCGGGCCACCATTTCTCTCCCAAAGGACGCAGCGATTTCTCTCAGCTCATGAGACTTGGGCACACTTTAACCCAGGAGTTGTTAATGGTCACTAAGCCCCAGTGCCTTGATTGGGTCTCGCTGAAATCAGGGAACCATTTAGTTCCCTGACGTTGACTTTCAAAGATCTAAGAGTGTGGTCTCGGGCTCTTCGAAAGAACAACCCATTGCTCTGTTTTGAAGACTGCTCTCCCTTTAAAACTGAGATTCCTGGGACTGACGCTATAAGACAATAGGTAGAACACTTGCCTTGCACCTGGCACTCCCATGTGGTCCCCGCACACTTCACCAGTAGTGATCCCTGAGCACAGGGCCAAGAGTAAGCCCTAAGCACTGCCACTTAGGACAAAAATGTAAAAATAAAACTTAGAGAAGTAGGAACGATAGTACAGAAGGTAGGCCACTTGCCTTGCACGCAACCAAGCCGGGTTTGATCCCTGGCATCTCATATGGTCCCCCAAGACCTGCTAGGAGTAATTCCTGAGTGCAGAGTCAGGAGGAAGCCCTGAGCATGGCTGGGTGTTTCCCCCAGCCCCAACAACCACCACCAAACTGAGATTCCTGCAGATGTTCAAGCTTATGAACTCTCTGGCTCTGCTTGGTGGCCCGATCTTTGTTCCCCACCCACCCCACCCATGGGAAGCTTCGCTGAACATTGAAAAGTCCAGCACGGCAGCTGCCAGACTGTGAGGCAGAGGAGAAGCGTGTATCCTATTAGCAAAACCTACCCTTCTACCGAAAATTTCCCTGAAGCACTGAGCAGGCTTGACTGACTGGGTGAGAAACTGCTGGAAGGATCTGGTCAATGTTATTTACAATTCACTAAGCCAACAATCAGACCACACTCTGCAAGGCTTCTCCACCTCTCAGCATGTCTGCGCGTCTCAGGGAGGACTGGCTGTTCTCCGGCATCTGAGCCCCAGGAACCGCCAACCAACCCCCAGAGGGACGCGCTCTCATCTGTAGTCTTAGTCCCATGTCTGGGGACACATGGGGAGGGACAGGCAGACACAGGATGGTGTGAGAACTGGAACCAGCCTGGCTCAGAGAAACTGCTGAACGCGTCGTGTGTGGCCAACCCTGCTCCAGTTTGCTTTCCAGTTCTCGGCCGAGAGTTAGCACAGGTGGCTGGAGCTTGCTTGGACTGAAATAACGGTTCTAGCAAACATTATACAGATCATGAATCTTCCAAAATGCATTTTTCAAAAACATTGGCTTAGCGTGTTCCTGTGCGATGAAAATAATGCTTAGGTACTTGTCTTCAGCAGTACTTCTCAAAATTGAATGTGTATTTAAAATACCTGAGGATTTTGGGTCCGGAGAGAGAGTACAGTGGGTAGAGCACTTGCCTTGTACTCAACCAACCTGAGTTTGATCCCTGGCATCCCATATGGTGCCCCAAATAATTCCTGAGTGCAGAGCCAGGTGTAATTCCGGAGCATCACTGAATGTGGCCCCCAAGCAAACAAACAATAAAATCTGTGGCTTTTGTTAAACAATAGATTGCAGCTGATTTGTCGTCAGGGGCAGCCTGAAATTCATTTCAACCACTAACAGGTGAAACAGATTTTGCTATAAGGATGAATAGACCAACTTGGGGGGGGGGTCTATTCAAAGTAATATCCTTCATTCTCCAACTCTCAAGCCCAGATGTTTTGTCCTATTTCATGTTATATTGTTCTGTAATTCATGTTCTTCACTAACTGCATGGAACAACCTTCATTTCTGGTCAACATAGGAAGCCCAGCTTTTTTTTGCCTCCTTATACAGGATCCCCTAGATCTGGTATCCCAAAGAGGAATCGAAAGAGCTATGCTGGGAATATCATGTCTCACTCAAGAAAGAGAAGGAATACGGAGTTCTGACCTCTGTTGACAGTCAAAAATCAGGGATGCTGTCTCGTTTGCCAAGGCGTCAAAAATTAGATGGGCCGGTCATGTAAAGCGATTCAGAGACGACCGTTGGACTAGAGCTGTTACCGACTGGATTCCACAGGACATCAGAAGACCAAGTGGCCGCCCACCAACTAGATGGTCAGAATTCTTTGTCAAATCTCTGAATGAATGGTTTGAGGCTCTTCCTGTTCCTGGAGCGAGCAGGTATCATTGGGCTACACTAGCTCGCGACAGGGACAAGTGGAGACGTTACTGGCACCCGCTCGAGCAAATCGAAGATCAACGAGACTACAAGTGATACAAGTGATACAGGATCCCATGGGTAAAACACCTCATTGGGCTCTGCCACTGAGACAAGGAGATGCAGGTTAGTTCTCGGTTTCAAGTCAGGGCTAAGCCTCACCCAGAAGTTTAGCGGGGAGATTAGTGGGCTCAGCTGGACCTAACACCAAGCTTTTATATTTCTCTAAGTCAGCCAAGGCACTGTACTCCCTCTGACACTAAAATGAGGGTCCCTAACCCCAAAGCACAGGAATCTAACTCTAGAGTGTGCTGCCTATGGACCACTTTTGTTGGCGTTCGGGAGAGGCCCGTGGAACTGGGTGATGGGCAAAGTTCTTCCTTGGTGGTCAATCTCATGCGGCTGTAGTAGAGAAAAAGCAACTTGTTTTATTTTTAAATGAGAGCACCCATAGGTAATCACTGTCACTGTCACTGTCATCCCGTTGCTCATCAATTTGCTCAAGCAGGGACCAGTAACATCCCCATTGTGAGACTTGCTACTGTTTTTGGCATATCGAATACGCCACAGGAAGCTTGCCAGGCTCTGCCGGGTGGGCGGGATACTCTCGGTAGTTGGCGGGGCTCTCCGAGAGGGATAGAGGAATCGAACCCAGGTCAGCCGCCTGCAAGGTTAACGCACTACCCGCTGTGCTATCACTCCAGCCCACCCATCGGTAATAAAAATAAAAATAATAATAATAAAAAACAAAAGTTCACAGGAGTTTTTGAAGATTCAATCAGAACACGAAAGTGTTTCCCAACTGTGGCTACTGTTTCCAGGTTCTGGGACTACTGCGCACAGATCACTGCCTTTAGGAACAATTTACTGAAGGATGTGGAGGCTCTGTGTTCCGTGCTCTCATCTCCAGCTGAGGAAATTGAGGCGTGGAGTAGTTGACTAGCCCCCAAGTTCATGCTGAGTGAAGCACGGCATTAAAGGAGTCCGGAACTTGAGGATAAAAACATCCACGGAACGTGGCAGTGCTGAGATCAGCGTGGATGTCTCTGGGTTAGCCCCCAGGTGGCCACTCTGTCCTGCTTTCTAGAAGCAGTAGAAAGGCTGTTAAAATCTCCACATCTCTCCAGGTCCAACCCAAACCAATGAAATCAGAATTTCTTGTGATGGAACCCAGACAGGAATATTTTCTGAAACTCTCAGGTTGTTTTATTTCATTGGTTTGGGGGTCACATCCGGTGATGTACAGGAGCTACTCCTGGCTCTGCACTCAGGAATTACTCCTGGCGGTGCTGAGGGACCATATGGGATGCTGGGAATCGAACCTAGGTCAGCTGCGCGTGCAAGTCAAATGCCCTCCCTGCTGTGCTATCACTCCAGTCCCTCTCAGGTTGTTTTATTGTTGAAACTTTGGTTGTCAGATCTGGAAAATTAAATCCCAAAGGTCCAGCTAAACTGGACTTCAGATAATATGTTTTTCGCAGTCTAAATATATCCCCAATATTGCAAAGGATATTTATAGTAAAGAAAGATTTCGGGGTAGGAGTAATGGTGTCACATCCAGCATTGTTCAGTAATTACTCCTGACTCTGTGCTCAGGGAATACTCTTGGTAGGACTAGGAGACCATATGTGGTGCCAGGGATAAAAAGTGCCTTACCTTTGACCTATATCTCTAGCCCAAGATAGTTTTAATTCGAATTCAAATTAAATTCAAATTCAAGTGTCCTGAATATTATCTGACTACCTTGCACAGCCAGTTTGAGAGCAGACTCTGGAGAAGACTTTGTCTTTAATAAAGGCGCCAGACGCTTCAAGGTTAAAGTGCCAAGCCCTGGGCACCTACTAGTGACCCTCAGTCCTACACTGATCCCATGTTAGACAGCATGTGGGAGCAGAATCTCTCAGATCATCAAGACTCGAGTCTGCCATTTGTGAGTTTTCTCCAAACAGAGAAACAAGATGTTATTTACTGAACAGCCCGAGCAGCAGGTGGTAGATATTAGTGGAGGGGTTTATTATGCTCTGCTGAGAGTTTGCCGGGCCTGCTTTTATCTGGTTCTGCACAAATCTATTCACAGTCAATAACTGGCCCCCTCCCAAGCCCTGAAAAAGGCTTAAATGCTTCCAGCAGGAGCAAGACACCCCCCCACACACACACAACCCCCTCTGAGAGACCTTCCCTCAGGGCCTGAGCAGCTCTGCATCTTCTGAAAGCAAATCCATAGGTTCCTGCTGAGACCTGCTGGTTCCTGCTGTTCCTTCTTGTCTCGAAGACCTGGGAACCAGAGAGCTGAGGCATAATGGCTGCTTTTGGAAAAGTCCACTGGGAGGGGCTGGAAAGATAGTGCAGTGGGGAAGACGTTTGCCTTGCATGTGGCCGAGCCGGGTTTGATCCCTGGCATCCCAAATGGTCCTCCAAGCACCATCAGGAGTAACTCCTGAGTGCAGAGACAGGAGTAATCCCTGAACATCACCGGATGTGAACCAAAAAGCCAAATTTTTTAAAAGGGTCCATCAGGATTTAAATGCACCAAAAAATAAAGTATTGTCTCGGCTGAAATGCAGAGGCTGATCTGATGACTCCAAAGAGTCAAGTCTTGGTGCTCTGATGCTTTCTTCCTGGAGCAGGGCGGTCAGATGTCAGGTGAAATGCTCTCAAGTGATACAGAAAGTTTCTTGGGTCTGCAAGCATCAGCTGGGGACCTGATTCAGTCACGCATGCAGGAGTGAACTCTGGGGTTCACCCACCGAGCATAAGGGAGTGGACCTTGGGAGCCCCGCCCACATTCTAAAAGCCCCTCAGTCCTGTTAACCTGACTCCACGGTGCCACGGGTCGATGGTCCTTCTCTGCACACGTTTGCCTATTTTGCTACGGGTCCCCTCTGGTGTTTACACCATAAATGGTACCCCTGGGGAAATAAGGGCACAGCCCTGCAGTGTTCAAACCCAGACTGCCTCCTGGTCAAACAGGCTGCGCATCCAAGACAAGCAGAGCGTGGGCAAGAGGAGAACAACAAAGTGGCGACTGGGACTTTCAGAAGAGTCCCCAGGGAAGGAATTGGGAAGGAACACTGGTGTCCCTGGGCGCAGTTGCCCCGTTTCCCGGTCCAGGGTGCAAGTGACCCTCTGGCCAGCGTCAGTCTTCAGTCAGCACACAGAAATTTCTACCTCTCCCTAGCTACACCCACAAGCAATTACCCTTGTCTTCGAGCTCCTGCAGCTCCAGACGGTTTCCGCCAGGACGCCGCTGTGGTCTGCACCCAGCACGGTAATTACAGTCCCGAAAACGACTGAAGTCAGTCATCACCCAGGAGGTGGAGGCTATAAATCCTATTTCTGCACATAGGTCCCTTCTGATGCTGAGAACCCACAAAAGGCTTCTTGAGGCAAAGAGCCCGTTGCACAGGGCTGCCTCAGCTCCCGAGGCATTCTCCAAGACCACAGGGACTCACATGGCAGCCGTCCACTGTCCGTGGGTGAGGAAAACCATCTGGTGACCAGGTGTGTTGTGCGTGGGGCCAGGTTGCCCCGTAATGCCCCTGGGGGGACCCCTGAGACAGACACTTGAGGACCCTGGGACACTAAATCTTTTCGGTTCCACTAACTACTGAATTGGTAGATTTAGCACACATTTTTTTGAGCCCCTGGATTTTTTAAACATTTATTCATTTACTTAGTCACTGAGAATGAACCAAGTTACCAAGATATTTATAATTGAGTTTCAGGCGTACATTGCTCCAGCACCAATCCCTTCACCAGTGTCCACTACCACCCACCAATGTGCATAGTACTCCTCTTGTCCCTCCAACCTGCCTCTGTTGTAGGCACTTTGCCCCTCCCCCATTGTTCTAGTGCTCCCATTCCTAATTTATCCCCTAGAGCCCCGCCCCCATGGCAAGCTTTCTACTGAAGACCAGTTCTGCTCTTTATTTCTATTGCCATTGGGCATTTGATATTCCCCTACAGAGTTTTTTTTTAAAAAAAATATCCCATGTATGAGAGAGATTATTCTGAGTCTGTTCCCCTCCTTCCGACTGATTTCACTCAAAATGATGTTCTCTGGATCCATCCATGTTGCAACAAATGGCATGAATTTATCTTTTGTCATGACTGAGCAGTATTCCATTGTATAGATTATACCATAGTTTTTTTAATCTAGTCATGTTTTTGTGGGCATTTGGGTTGTTTCCAGATTTGGGGGGGCTATTGTATATACTGCTCTAATGAGACACTTGAATCTGACACATCTCGGCCCCTCTGTGAGACAATGGTAAAACCTAATGAATAAGGCAGGCAGAGAGGACGCCAGTGCAGAAACCTTCATAAACTCATCCACACCAGTGACCTGATCACAGGAAATTCTTGGGAATAGTGAATTTGGAGAGATGTTCACTGGAGTTTTACTGACTAAAGGGGAAAGTTGGATGCACACTAGCAAATAATGAAAATTTTAGAGAATAATTTATTGGTAGTTCATGAAGTTATTCCTATGAACCTATGCTGAGTTCATTTATTTATTTACTCAGTATATATTCACAATGTCCATACTCTGTATTGTCTGAAGCATTGGTCCTGGAGAGACGGGTGAGAGGAGAACCCTGCCTTCCCACAACTAGGCAGCACATGTATGTGTTTGTGTGTGCACACACATATATGTATTTATATGTTGGTAATAGTCAGTGCTGGGGAAAATCCAAGTAGAGACATATCCGAAAAATGACAGGAGCATCTACAAAGCTTGGCTGATCTCTCTGGGAAAGAAATATCTGGACAAAAACTGTGAGACTACATCATTTTAACAAAGGGAAAATGATCCTGAGAAGAAAACAACATTTTTAAAGATTGCAAAACAATAGTGAGTAGGATTCCTGGTACTTTCTTGAAGAAATTAGCGTATTTTCAAGTACACACAGGTAGGCACTTAGAGTAAAAGCCCATGAGAACAAAGCAAGTGCATCCTCACACATCCCCTTGCAGAACACTCCCTAGAATATTCCCTAGAATATTCTTTTTTGAGGTAAGGGCAAGAGATAGCCAAATGCCACATTTCCTCTAATTCAAGGTCTTTGATGGATCCATTTTCAGCTCAATCTTTGGACACATACCAGCTGCAGCAAACTTTGTCTCACACTTGCACATTTTGTCCAGCACACAGGGGCCTTTACCAGCAGAGATGTGGAGAGAGGAGGGGAGGGGAGGGGGCTGGGAATGTCACCCATCCAGTAGCACTTTGGGAGTTGCTACTCTCAAAAGTGGAAAATGGCATTTCGATGGTATTTTGCTTTTAGAGTTTTCTTATGAGTAAATTGCATCCCCCCACCTTTTTATTTCTTTCATTTTAAAAAGTATTTTATTTTCTTTTGTAAACTGCCTCTTCCCACTATCACCACCACACTACTGCATTTGGGGACTTTCCCATACTGACTTTTCTAAGATTCTTATATACGAAGAATAGTATGGATATTCTCAGGAGATTCATTAGAATAGGCAATGCTAGAAAGCTAAAAAAAAAAAAAAGGATAAAGTATTTGTGTAAAATTAGTAGATTTTTGCCACTTATAGGAAAAAAACAGTAGTCAAAATTGTTTTAACAAAATGCATCTGCTAAAAGCAATTGGAAGAGGGCGAGAGAATAGAAACAAAGGGTTTTTTCCTTACCCCTTTTATGTTTTAACATTCTTAGCTTGGGGGCTTATGGGTCATACCCAGTGGTGCTCAGGGCCCAGTCCTGGCTTTGTGCTCCACTGCTGGGTCACTTCAGGGTTGGGGAACCATTTGCAGTGTTAGAAATTGAGCCTGGGTCAGGTGCAAGCAAGGCAAGGGCTCGCTATTTCATTAATTTGTTTCCTTATATCCCACTTATGAGAGAGATCATGTGTGTCTGTTCCTCTCCTTCTGATCAAACACTCAACATTATATTCTCCAGATCCATCCATGCAGCAGCAGATTGCATGATTTCATCTTTTCTAATAGCCAAGTGTATTCCACTGTGTATAAAGACCATAGTTTCTGTATCCGGTCATCTGTGCTTGGACACTTGAGTTGTTTCCAGATTTAGGCTAATGTGAACAGTGCTGCGATGACCACAAGAGTATATCTTTTCCAAATAGGCGTTGGGGGTCCTTGGGGCAAATGACAAAAAGTAGAATTGCTCAGGACTATGAAAGTTGAAGTTGTATGTAGAAAAAGGTCTGTTTTGTCTCAACATTAGAGACCTTTGACAAATACGCCAACAGAATTTCATAGCATAAAACCCGGATACAGAATTCCAGTCCCCAGAAGAACATGGAGATTTGGACAAGTTAGAGCTTTTGGCTGACAAGAACAAAGTTGTCTCACCAGAAGACCTCTCCATTTGGAGCAGTTCTCTAGAGACACAGGGGATTCATGGTGTCTAACATGGCACATCAATTTAATGTCCATTTCTCACCATCAATCAGGAGGAGACTCTGCTGCAAGTGAAAATAAAAAAGATAATTCTCTCTGAGGCAAAGGCAAGGTAGGAGAAGAATAGCAGTCAGCATCTCATTTTCCTTTATGTGTCCTTCCTTCACCCACCCCCCCATCCTACCAGTTAGTCTCTTAGTATCATGCTGTGGCTCCACATTTATTAAATTTTTATCTTGGAGTATCCTGGGGAACTGGGGCCCACAGAGGGTAGCTTCAAAAGAGACTTAACTCCCAAAAAAGGTTCGAATTAGCCTAACGGAGCAAACTCACTTGCTCAATCCTCCCTTTTCCCTCAACTCAACCCTCCTCAGTCAGCTCATAGTCACCACAGAACCTAGCAGAAGCAACCATCTTATTTTTGCATATTTCACTTCACTGGCAGATCCGAGTTCTATTGTCAGAACTAGATTCACAGGAACAACTGCTTTGAACAAATTCGCAGTGTCCTTGGGCCTAGTACTTGCGAGTTCACTGCCTGCAAGAGGACCTTTAAAAATGCACTGAGAGTCCAAACACTTGAAGTTAAGTGGCTCTGCTTGAATTCTGGATCACTCACTTGACTTTTACCCAAATTGACGAGTGGGGTTTAAGGAGGACAGTCCCAGTGGCACCAGAACTAACCATATGTCATTTACTTTATTACTCAAGATAGAAGACATCTGAGTTGATGTGACGTAAAGGGCCTGCCCATCGAACAGGCTCAACAGCCGGAGCTTGCACTAAACATTATGTCTGACTCTTCTACATCCTGCTCCTTGCCCCACCTCCTGCCCGAGGCTTTCAACAGCCTCCACCACCACACACACACCCTAACTGCCCTTCTTTGAAATCAACCAACTTGAATTAATACACTCGCCTGACCAGTGTTTCTCACCCTTTTACTGACCATGGTCCACCATTCCAACCTTGTTTTCTTCGTATGCAACACATCCTCCTGCCCCCACCCTACCAGTTGGCCCCCTGGTCTCATGTTCTGGCTGCACATGTTCACAGTTTTCATCTTGGAATATCGTGGGGGTGCATAGAGGACCCTATGGCCCCTGGTAGAGAAATGCTGTATTCGACCCTGGCTAATGCTGGCAGAGAACAAATGTCAATTATTGAGTCACTCTATTGAAAGAAAATCATAGATTCTGTTATTTTCTTAACTGTGCCAGGGAGTTCTATCATCAGACATGCTTGGGAGACTCTTATTTTGTGGCAAACCAATTCACTGGAAATAATGGAATTGGGTAAGGCTGGGAAGAGATCACGAGCACTCTTTAGTCACTCCAGAGGTGATGCGGTGGGGAGGTGATGGGCCAAAATAACCACTCAACAAATAATGGAGACTTTTGATGAGTGGGGACAAGGATAAAACATGGCATTTACACCCAGAAGGACCATATAATCTAGTTAGGTGAGACTCCAAACAAAACAAAAATGTTGAAGGAAAATCTACTTGGTGCCTGGGAAGCAATGAATCTAGGGTGATTTCAGTTTTTCTTAGGAAAAAAAATGCTGGAAATCAATGCTAAATGTGTTAGTGGGGATTGCCTTCAAGGTGTGGGGGGGCTACAGAAGGAAGTTGTAGAGCTCACCCATATATTATGGATGGGATCCAATAGTTGTATTCTTTCAAGAAAGGTTAACTCTGCCCAACCCTGCAAATAAGGGTTTGAAAAGCAACCAACCCACCTATATAGTACATCCCCACCAAACTAATCCTATTGTCTCAGTTTTACCGCTAACTCCAAATAAACTTCACATTTAAAACCCTCTGAAATGGCGGTTCTTAATTATGCAATTATTTCTCATCACTAGCATCTGAGATTACTTGAGAATTAAGGTAAATCCATTTGTAGCACACCTTAAACTTCATATAAAGAACAAAGCACACAAGTCATGTCCCAAGCTGCCCGATTTAACAAAAGGAAGCCTTTCCAAGTGAATGTTATCTGGTGCTGAAAGCTTTCTGCACTTAATCCCCTAAATTCATAACTGAAATACCCATGAGTCCTTTGTAAGCTGAATTGTACCAACTTGTTTATATGGCAACAAACAGAGTTATGTAATGTCTCCTGCCGCCAATTCCTGATGACTTTACATATCTCTTTGTCTTCTGTAACATGGCTCATATCAGACTGGCTAATGTAGACAGGGACCCATCAGGATAAATAATGAGTTACTATCTATCAAATGTATCAGCAGATATGTTTCCCATCCTACCAGATTTATGAACCCATTATCTGCTTCCTAATAGTATTGGTATTTCACTAACCTCAGAAAAGTTAGCTTCCAGTCTTCCTGGATCACAACTTATCTGTAAAGTGAGGGCGGCATAGTTTCCGAAAACCTCTCAATCACGGGAAATCTGTCACTACTGAAAACCTGACTGACCCTCTAACGGTGCTTTACTGCTCAAATCACACAACCCAGAGTCAGTGGCCAGGAGCAACTCAAAAAGGAAACGGAAAGAAACCATTGTAAAGGCTACATCTACCTGCCCCAGGAGAGGCCTCATTCCCAAATATAAAACTCAAAATTGACTCTTGGTCTTTGCCTTCTGAGCTGAGACTTAGAGCTTCCTGGAGTTATCCACTGACAAGGGACTACTTAGTCACAGCATCTATGATGAAGCTCAAGGTATACACGATAGGGAGCAACTCCTGGACCAACTGCTATCAATGTATTTCTCTCCTGCCCTTTCAAAGTAAAGTCTAAAAGCCTAATACATGAAGCCCTACTAAAGGTAGTACTTATTGGTACATATTAGGCATTTAAAAATACTTGCAGAATCGGGCTGGAAAGATAGTATAGTGGGTAAGGCACACAGTTGACATAGGTTCGATTCCCAGCATCCTATATGGTCCCCTGAGCATTACCAGGTGATTCCTGAGTGCAGAGCCAGGAGGAACACCTGAGCATTGCTCAGTGTGGCCCCCCAAAATAAAAATTATGTACTGGCAGAATTAATGAACTAGTAATGTTTTAATGCTTCACTGATGGCTAAATAGGTGAATGGATAGAGGGAGGGATGGTAGACAGGATGGCAGGCAGGTGGATAGATGGATCTATTGTGATAATAAACAGGATTTTGGGTTCTACGCCTTAAAAACCACCAGGGAAAAGCCATTAAAATTCCCTAAGACTTAGTTTCTCCACTTAAAAATTACAATATAGTGGCCACAGAGATTGTACAGTGGCTAGGGCACTTGCCTTGCATGCAACCAATTCAGATTCAATCCTTGGCACCCTATATGGTCCCTGAGCCCTACCAGGAGAGATCCCTGAGCACTGAGTCAGGAGTAAACTCTGAGTACTGTCATATGGGGTCCAAAAATTATAAAATAAAAGTTTTAAACTTGATGGAGCTAAAGAGATAGTAAAGCAAGTAGGGCACTTGCCTTGCACATAACAGACCTGGATTTGATTCCCAGCATCCCATATGTGTCCTGAACACTATTTGGAGTAATTCCTGAATACAGAACCAGGAGTAAGTCCTGAGCACTGCTAGCGTTGCACCCCTGCCCTCCTCAAAAAATGTTTTAACCTAGATCTTCTCCATCTTGGACTTAGGCCTATATCTTAATTTTAGATGTGCACTCTTGACTTTAAATCACTGGAGAAGCCCATGTTACCTACTGGACCTCTCTCTGTCTCTCTCTATCTATATATATAAGTTCATCTACATAAAACTATTTTAGTTAACCTAGCACACAACCTTTAAAAATGCTAGGTTTTACCCTTAACACTAAGTGTGAGCCATCTTATTACAAAGATAATGCTGAATCACTCTAAATTGTGAAAACATCCCAATTTAAGAATTCCAAACTTTAGAATAAGGAACAAACACAACTGTTGACTCCACACTCTATGCTAATCATGAAATACCAGTAAACCATGAGGTACTTGAGAACAGTACCGGAAACACACAGTGAAGATCTGTAATACAAAAGGTTTAATGAAGTAGTTAGTAAGGGGGGAGGGGAAGGACATGTGTCAAAAATGAAAAAGAAAGAGATTGTTCAGGCTAATTATTCTCAACCAGGGATGAACGTATCTCCCTTGGGATCATCATCATCATCATCATCATCATCATCATCATCATCATCCCGTTGATCATCGAATTTATCAAGCGGTCTCAGTAATGTCTCCATTCATCCTAGCCCTGAGTAGAAACCTCTCTCTACTCATCCTTTCCAATGGTGCCACATTGGAGGCTCTTTCAGGATCAGGGGAATGAGACCCAGCTTGTTACTGATTTTGGCATATTAATACACCAGGGGGATCTTGTGAGGCTCTCCCATATGGGCAGAAAACTCTCGGTAACTTGCAGTTTCTCCCAGATGGAGAAGTAGGCTATAAGATATCGAGAGGCCGCAAAGGATATCTCCCTTGGGATACCTAACAATATCTGGAAGGATTTAGGGGGAAGTGGGACACAGCTACTGGCTTCAAGTCAGGGATGCTGCTTAATCCTTACAACACACGGGACTGACCCACCAACAGAATGATTTGAGGCCTCCATTGAGGAACTCTAAGTCACTCCATACATTGCACGACTCTGTTGTTCCAGAGATAAAGTGTGATGTGTATAAGCAATAAATTAGTTACCCTTTATAAAGAAGCCAATCCTGACGTCTTTGGCAACGTGCATTACCTGGAGGGCATCTTGCTACGTGAAGCAGGCCAGACTGCACAGTAAATGCTACAGGGTGTCTGACCATATATGGAATCTAACAAATAAATCAATAAAAGTTAAGACCATAAAACACAGAGCAGAAAAGTGGTTTTCAGAGGCTGGGAGTAGGGTGAGAAAGGAAATAGAGAAGTTGGCACAAGGGTACAATTTTCAGCAATAAGATGTGTAAGGTCTGAGGCCCTCGTGTACAGGATCGTGACTAGAGTTGATAAGCCTAAGTTGAAGCACTGAGATTTGCCGAAATAACAGGATTGAAATATTCACACAAACAAGCAAAGCAACTACGGATGGATTCATTTGATGTGGGGAAATATTTTAGTGATATATAGGCATATCAAATCTCACAATGAATACAAAGTGTCCGCACTTTTATTTGCCAATTATAGCTCAAGAGATAAGAAAGTTGGAAAAATATGTATCACTTACACACACACACACACACACGCACACACACACACACACACACACACACACCCCAATTTTTTTAAAAAAATAAACGTCCATGTCATCTCGAAGTCTTCACTTTTTCCCTGTTCCTCTCCACCACTCTCGGAATCGGGCAAAGCTGCTCTGAGAGATGGCCAGCTTGGTGGTCACTATAGCCATGCGTTCTTCCAGAAAGCTACGCAGGACAGGAAGCCATAGGCACAGAGATGTTTATTCCCAGGCATCTCTCGTTAGCGGATAGAAGTTCCAGATTTCCTGGGAGGTGCCTCTCACCAACACAGAGTCACCTGCTCATCCTAAAAGCCAAAGATTTTGGAAATGATGTCATTTGGCACATTTTCTTTCTCTCCATGAGACAAAAGAACTCAAAGGAAATGGTGGGAGCAACTGCCAGTGTCTTCCCAGCAGTCCTGAGTGATCCCTTTAAGTTTGGTGTGTGTGTGTGCACACGCGTGCACGTGTGTATTTTTTTTGTGGTTTTCTGTTTGTTCAAATAAGTCTACTATAAAATCTTTTAACAGAAAAATGTCTAATTTAATTTGTACCTGACATGGTTTTTAAATTTTCACTTGACTTACAACATTGAAGAAAGAATTCATTCAAACTCCCAGCCACACATCAAACCGAATCCCACCAGACCAGACTGTTAAAAGAAAGTAGAGCTCCATGACATGGAAAAGTTGAAACTTCTAGACTAGAGTCAAGGTTGTTGACCCAAGACCAGCAGATACTTGGCTGCATCTATGAAAGGCACCAGCTCAAAACTGCTAAGGCCATTTGGAAATCACTTCTCTGTATATGACATTTCTTTCTAAGAATCAAGAGCTAGTGAAGATAGAGATTATATAGGGTAAGGCTCTGGCTGTGAAAACAGTTAACACTGACTCAAACCCCTGTATTTCTTAAGGTCGCCTGAGCACCACCAAGGGTGATCTCTGAGCACAGGATCAGAGTAATGCCTGAGCATTACCAGGTGTGGCCCAGAACAAAACAAGCAAGAATAAAGAGCTCTGAGAAAAAAACACACAACGAGCCATACTATGACTACACAACTCCCACGGTTTCCCATGGTTTCATGCTGTTGCTTACAAAATTTCACAGGTTATAAAGTGATAATTCCAATTCCACCAAGTTGTGAGAGTATCATTTGTTCTCCAAGTCCTGAGCCAGTTTATTCTTGCTTAGAAACTGTTTTTACTACAAACAGTGGAGAGTAATTACTTCCATGAGTGAGTGAGTGACACACTCAGGGAAGCGGTTCCAGGCTGCGGAAAGGAAGTACCAACTTAACCAGCATCCATGAGGCACTCACTACAGACCAGGGACACTAGCTATGAAAGCCAGCCTCTCCACGAGCCAGCAGTGCAAAGCAAACACTTCCAAAGCAAGAACAGCAGCGGCTATAGCAACAGCAGGCATTTACAGATTCCAGTCCAAGGGCAAGGGGAAAAAAATAAGCAAATGGATGACATCAAGTGAAAAAGTTTCTGCACAGTGAAAGAAATTATCATTACAAAAAAAAAATCTAATGAAGGGGCGAAAACATTTGTACAATATGCATCTCAAAGCGCTAATATACAAGATGAACAAAGTGCAAACCTTAACAAGAAAATAAACAACCCCATCCAAAATAGGGGGGTGAAGAGCCAAACAGACACTTCGCTGAAGAATACATACAGATGGCCAGAAGCCCATGAAAACACTCACTCTCATTTCAAGTCAGGAAAACGCACGGCAGAACAGCAATGAGCTATCACCTCACACTTGTGAGAACGGCTATTTTGAAAAAGACCAGACATAGCAAGTGTTGGCGAAGGTGAACAGAAAACGCAGCCCTCATGTACCCAGGGTGGTGAAGTAAATTCTTCTAGTCTCTGTGGAAAACAGGGTGGAGCATTCTCAGAATGTGAAAAATACATCGACTATATGATCTGTCGATTTTCCTAAGTTCTACCCACACGCAAAAGTGGTCACTCAAGAACAATGCATATCTATGTTCACCGTGACCCTACTTATCATAAAAGGCAACATTGGGAAACCACCAAGGTACCCAAGGACAAATGAGCGGACAAAGTGTTGGTGGTGTACAATACAGAAAGGGAGATAGCTCAGCAGTCGGGGTCCAAGCGTTGCAAGCACGGGACCCTGAATTCAAGCTCTGGCTCAACACATTGAAGTATCCTAGAGGCCCCGGAGCATCACTGGGTGTGCCTGACAGGCCCCACCACTAAGTGATGATCCCTAGCACCCCACATCCTTAAGCTACCCCACACCCTCAGGCCCTGTCACTGAACCACCTGCACAATTGTCCGAACATTGCTGGGAATGGCCCTGGGGCTTCGTGAGCACTGTCTGGGAGACCAAGAATGTAAATATAAAAAAATAAGAGATATAGTGGGGCTAGAGAGAGAATACAAGGGTTAAGGCGCTTGTCTTGAACTTGGTCCACCCTAGTTGAATCCCTCGCAGGCACTACAAAAAGTGCCTGAGTACTGCCAGGAGTAAGCCCTGGGCACGGAGCCAGGAGTCAGCCCTGAGCACAAACAGAGATGCCCCCACCCCACCAATAAAATAAAATAAAATAAAATAAAAGCATTAACAAAGAAGATGTAGTATAACCAATGGAATACTACTTGACTATAAGGAAAGCTGAAATCTTGCCTTTTGCTACAACATGGATGGAATTGAAAGGGCTCGTGCTAGGTAAAAGAAGTCTGAAGAAAAATAAATACCAAATCATCTCACCTATATACATAACACAGAGATTTGAAATCAAGGGAGCAAACCTAAGAGGAAAGAAACCCTTGAGCTCTCAGCACGGAACTGAGGTTATCAGAGCAGGAAGGGGCCCAGTGAGCTGTGGTAGAGGGATGTTGGCCCTCTGGTAGTGGTTGTAGCATGGCAACACATATTTAAGAGGTGTGAAACTGCACCCTTAAAATATATGCAGTGTTGCAAACTGTTACCTCAACAATAAAAGTTCTTAATTGAAAAAAGCATACATCTGACATGCCAAATGCCTTACCAGTGGTAAGACCTTTACAGACATCTGGGGTGTAATTCTCACCATCACCCCCAAGGAAGGAACTAACATTACTCTCATTTTCCAAACTAGGAAATACTGGCTTTTGTGCAAAGTCGGTAGCAAGTTTACAAGGCAAGAGTGATTCCAGTCAAATACTCCCCATTGCCGTCCAGGCTGTGTTGGCTGAGCTGGCTTCACCCTATTCGGGGTATCTTTTTAGGTTGACCAATTTACTAGACTAAGTTCTGACTCAAAACCACGCTGATCCCTGGCTTCAGGGCCCTCCAGTGCTCAGCGTACTGTCCTCTATCAGACTCAGAACCAGTGCCCCAAGAGATGTCTGGGTGCAGAATCTCCAAATGCACAAAGACTCAAAGACTTATCAAACATGGACAATGTTCCATCCAAGTAATAACCAGGCCCGACCCTGAATAGGATAACCTCTCGGTATCTGTGATCTGTATTGCAAACCATAATGCCCAGAAGGAGAGAGAGGGAGAGAGAGAGAAAGAGAGAGAGAGAGATAGACAGAGAGAGAGAAAGAGAGAGAGAGAGAGAGAAAGAGAGAGAGAGAGCACGACAGAGACAGAGGGGGAGAGAGAGAAGGAGAGAGGGAGGGAGAGGGAGGGAGAGAGTAGAAAAGTGCCTGCCATAGAGAAAGGCTGGAGGGGAAGAGTCACAGAGGGACACTGGTGGTGGGAGAGGGACACTGGTGAAGGGACTGGTGCTGGAACATTGTATAACTGGAATCCAACCACGAATAGCTCTGTAACTATGATTCAGTTAAAATTTTTTAAATTGGGGCTGGAACAGTAGTACAATGGGTAGGGCATTTGTCTTGCATGCGGCTGACCCTGGTTCAATCCCCAGCACCCCATGTGGTCCTGCAAGCACTGCCAGGAGTAATTCCTGAGTGCAGAGCCAGGAGAAAGCCCTGAGTATCACTGGGTGTGACCCAAAAAGCAAAACAAAACAAAATTATTAAAAATAAAATCAGAAATTAAAAAACCATGGACAGTCTTACTCAGGCTGGCAGGGAGGCAACTGTCCTAACCTGGATGAAGAGGAGGCACTGTTCTCTTGCCTTTCACAAAGACAATTATCACTGATAAAGAGTGCTTTTAGTTCTTAGGCCTCGAAGGGACCTTACAGGCCCAGGAACTGAAGCATTTCAGAGACTGAAATAATGTGGGTGGGTGTGATAAAAGCAGTTTCCAAAAACCAAGAACTCAGGGCAATGAGGCCATTGCCTTGAGGGGAAGGGAACTAACAGGGGCTGGGGTTCCCCTCCTACCCCAACCTTCTAGACTCTGCTGGGGATGGATGTGTCTTGGCATCACCTGGGCCTAAATTGAGGTCTGTGGGCCTCCCCAGGGATGCGGAGCCTGCCTTGCCCACAATTTCTTCTTACTTCACTTTCCAACACTTATAGCTAAAAATATTTGCCTCGAGCACCGTATTGTTTAGCAATCAGAATGTGGGTGTGTGGCTACAGCATCCACAAATTAGGGACAGATGTTTCCAAGGAAGAAAAAGGAAGAGAAGCATCTTCAATACTTTTTGCTTAAAATCCCCCCCCCCCCCACCCAGTTGACAGGGCGCCTCTTGGCTTTATCAAGCACTCCCAGATGAAGATAGTGTGAGCTTCTAAAACCTTGACCTGAAACTTTGGCGCAGCACTTGGCTGCCAAATGGGATGGAATTCTGGGCGACTGGAAGCTGCCCTCATATTTCTAAAGACCAAGCTACCTGCTAAGGCAGACTCATTTGCCCTTCTCCAAAGGGAGCACAGAATTTCTTCCCAAGGGTTTCAGGGGTCCTATACATCATGCTTTAGAAGCACTTCTGGTTTAAGGGGCCTCAGTCTTCATATTCTGATGCCAGAGTTCAGCTGAGAATTCTCACGATTCTTTTCCCACCTTTCACATTTGCAAGGTCGAGTTGGCTCACTGACCCATCATGAGCCCCAAGGACGTCCAGGCAGCCGCACATATGTCCTGAAATGTTTGAAATATCAGAAATAGTGGAGTGTTTGTTTGGCAGTCCACTTCAGATCCCAAACACTTCATAGCCTTTAAAAGAAGCGAGAGACAAGTGCGTCCTTGACTTGATAACATTTATTCAATATTCTTTGAAATTAGCAAGAATCAGAAGAAGCACATATCAATCAAATACAGCCACGAAAATGTCCTGGATATAAATAAAGATGCACTATGAGAAATACTCACTACTGGAAGGACCGGTACTTTCCTACGGTTACTACCTTTTTAGCAACAATTCCAACAGAAATTTAATTTACTCACAATAGAAAACCTTGACTTTGAAAAGAAAACAGCTTCCATAATGGACCTTCATGAGACCCTTTCATTATGCAGGTTTTCAAGGCCTAGTTTGAGGACAGTTACGAAAGTGACAAAAACAAACTCAAAAGGATGTTTCTCAAGGTTCAACAAAACAGGGCAGAAAAAAGTTACTTACCCATGCACAGAATAAGGCTGAGGCTAATGTCATTCGGGTTAGGAAGAAAAGAGTTAACTAGTTTCTTTTTCACAAAACAAACAGTTCAGACTTCTTTTTTTTTTTTAATTAACGGGTATACTGTATTATACATCAAACTCTACATGGGTTCCTTAACTCTACTCAGAAAGCCGGCACTCACACGTCAAACACAAACTTGGCCTGGATTAGACTTATTCTGTACCAACCACAGAAATGAATCTGGGTTTGGTGATAGTGTCGACAAAGAAAAAAAAAAAAGCCCATACTAGTCAAAGCATACAGTTTCAGAGAGCTGAAAGTACATTAAAACGAATCTATGGGTTTCACAAATTCTGTTTTTAAAATATTTTTTCAAACTAAAAGCTGCCGAAAATTAGTTCTTTAATATTCTACCGAAAACTCTTGAGTAGCTAACTTTTAAATGTCTTAAGCTTTGTCTTTTCTTAAAAATATTTAAATGAGTGTAGTATCCCATCTTTTTGAAAAAAATCCCAAAAAAGATTACAAATCTTTTGTTTTGATCAGTGTGACCAGGGGCTTGTCGTCGGGGCTGTAATCCTCATAGGCTATCGGGGTCACGTCGTACATCGCGGGCCGGGATTTCTTTCCAAACCTGAAATCACCAAACAAGAGGACTTGGGTTAGACAAAGACTGGAACTCGAGTCTGAGAATAACTCGGGATTGAGGATAACTTACATTTAAGAATCACTGGGAACAATAAAAATACATTCAATAAAAGACACGTCCTCCAGCAAGTTCAGACATTCAAGACATCCTGATATTAAACATTAAGCGAGTATAAATATTAGTCTTTGGTATTGGGGAAAATGGTAGAGTTCAAATTAATGTGCAAGCTGCAGGTTAAATCTTGGCAAAGCATTCAAGTGTGACAGCTCTACAATGGGTTTTAAGACAGCCTGTGTCGATTTGCCTCTTCTGAGACCTGTTAGGATTTGGAGAGGCAAGTTGATTTTACATCTAGTCTCCTGTCCAGAGCGGCTGGGAAACGCTTTCTGCTCTGCTGAAACAGAGCCTCCGCCGAGGGCCACTCAGACACATCTGAGATCCCCACACAAGCCCAAGGACTGAGGGAGGAAGGACCACGAATCATGAGATGTCAGCTCCTCTCCCACCCCATCCTCCCCATCTATTACTCCCTGACCCCCCTGAACACACAACCCATTGTTCCCTTCCCTCTGAGCATAAAGCTTTGTCCTAACAGATCTGTATAGATCAAAATCCCCTCTGCAGCAGGATCGAAGCCCAGAAGCCAGGGCTGTCAAAATCCAATTTCAGGACTTCCTGCCAAAACCCATCTTACGAGGGTGATTATTAAAATAAAGCCAATTCGCCTTCTGGGTGGTCTCTTTCCATCCTAAACCTTACCTTCCCCACAGTCCCGGGAGAGCAAGCACGATGACGTGGAGTGATGTGTTCCAAGTCTTTCCCATTAGCCCACAGCCTCCCCTTTTGCCAACTGTTTTAACTGTTCTCCCACGGAGCCATGGAGAAAGTAATCCTAAAATAACTTGGCCATTGGGAAAAGGTTGCTGCTGAAGGGCTTATGTCCCATGGACCTCATGTCCCATGGCCCACATCCTGTTCCATTCTCGTGGGGATCTCTCAAAGTCAGTCCTCACAGCAGTGAGGAGCAGAGTGGAGTGGGAGAAGAGAAAGTGTTGCCATGGTCACCTGATCTTCTATTTTGAAACATGCATCACCCGGGGCGCATGGGCCTGAGCAAGCATGGGGACAGAAATAGCATCAGGTGAAAAGAAAAAGAGAAGGAAGCAGAGAGAGTGAAGCATGCTACCCCCTCCTCCCCCCAAAAAAAACAACAGCTCTTCTGAAAATGGAAAAGAGGCTTTGAGAAAAATCAAGTTAGAATGTGAAGGCCCTCTAGAGATCTGGGATTAGCCAGGCACAGTGAGAACCAGACTCCGGCCTGAGGTGTGTTTATTGCATTGAGAGGGGGTCTGCATACCCCAAGGTGGGAGAGAAGCAGCCAAGCAAAACTCATCAGATGCTCCCCTGTCCCCTGGCTTCCCATATCCTTCCACACCCTAAGATGCAAATAAATATTTAACAATCAACTTATCTTAAAAGAGCTAGTTGCATTGATTAAACTCTTCGATCAATCACAGTGACTGAAGTTTGTGAATTAAAATTTTGAGCTAGCCCCGGTGAAAAGCTCTCCTGATGCTAGCCCAGTAGGTCTGGAACAGCTTTCTGGGAGTACGAGACGGGAGGGTCAGCAAATCCTCTCTATCTACAGATAGGCCAATTGCATCATGAAACTACTGGTCGACCTAGAGGAAATGTCCAAGGAACTCGATAGGTTGAACATCTACTTCAAAAGTAGGCTTGACTTTTCCAATGTGTTGTCTGTTTCCTTAAATGTTCTGCAATCAGCCATGTCTCGTTGGCGAGGGCTGTAAACTTAAACTGGTATTGGAGGTGAACAATGAAGTGAAGGAAGATTAGAGGATGAGAGTTTTAGATTCGTGAGTGTAGCAGACTCGAAACCAACAGTGGCCACAAGACCAAACTCTAAGCGCCAAGTCACCCAGAGAGCAGGGAGGATGGCATTAGACTCGCCATTCCACTGTGCTACCCTGCCCTTGAGATCAACTCCAACCAATGCAGGTAATTCCAGATGATGCTAAGAACAGAGCATCACCTCTGTCAACAGCCTGGCACTTAAGTCATGGTAGGAACGTAACTGACTTATCTCACTGCCCATAACCCTGTTCACATTCCACAGAGGTCTCTACCCAAAGTCCCAAAGTGCATAGGGACTCTATCACACCAAAGCAGAAATGGCTGGCTTTCGAAAGACACTAGGAAACAATGAAATGCAACAAAGCCTCCCTTGGTTCATGCACCCTTGAATGATGGCGGTGGATGTATGTTCAAACTAATGCATCCAAGACTAATCTCTTTGTGAATCTCCTTAGTTCGTCAGAATTGGTTGGATGCTAAGAAATAAGCTACTACGTATAGGATTCCATTTTAAATGCTTAAGTACTAAACACACTCAGTTAGAGCTTTCCTGTGTGAGGGCAGGGCTGTGTCTGTGATTGTTCTTTTTTTCAAAGAATACACTGTGTTTTTCTTGATCATAAGGGAACATTGTAAAAAATAATTTGGATGTTAGAGAAAAGTATCATGTTGACCAGGGCTGGCAAATTACAGCCTGTAGCCTGTCTTTAAATAAAGTTTTATTGAAACAGAGCCACATTCAGCATAATATCTGACTGGTTGATTCTTATACACACAGTACAAAGTTCTGGCAAACAATATCAATATCACTGGCTTCCCAGGCTCACAAGGACAAATCTTGTATATTCTGATACACTAAAGCTGCCAGGCTGGTCTAAGGGAGCATCTTCTTTGGATTCACAGTTCCTTGAAAGCCAACAGCTCCAATGACCACACAAAGGATGTCAGGTTGAGCTGACATTGAGAAATATGGGATCAGGAGATGCTTTCTGAGAAACAGTCTCCAAGTCCTTTCAGAATTCACTGCTTTCTGTTATGTGGTCAGGCACTCCTCACCCCCCTGCCCCATAATGCAGTGAGCAAAGAGCCACAGAGAAGAGACCCTCACTCTAGAACCCTCATAGCTGTGGCTTTGCTCCTGCCTATGATATACAAACTCTCCCCAGCCTAAACAGAAGCAAACAGCTAGGTTTCTGTCAGATGCTGTCCATGCTTTTCAGAAAAAGGGAGCAAGAAGAGACTGGTCAGAGCCTCGGGAGAGTCATAGTTAGAAACCACAGGCTGTGACCCCAGAGATGTTTGGAAGGGAGCGTGCCTAGATATCGGAACAGTTATTAAAGTTCAGTAGTTTATCTTCTGCCACTGGTGCATGGAGAAGCTTGGTGAAGAATTCTACGGTAAAATTGAAAAAAATTTCAATAAAAACCGGCATCAAACATGAGCCAGGTTTATAAGTACTTCAATCCTTTCCTTCCAAAAATCTTCTATTAAATGTCTTCTCAGTGGGAAGAAGAATCTATCTTAAATCAATCCTGAAGCCAAAATAAAATACAGATCTTCTTAAACACAAAAGGATCTTAGCTTAGTGATCCCTCTGGATATGGACAGAATCTGATTCTGGAGTGTTCTGACACACCCCACTGTCGAGACACAGATTCTACTGGTGCAGGGTGAACTAAGCCCCTCTGAAAAAGGAGAGGAGAGAATTCTAGAGCAATAAAGGGACTCATATATTCTCTTATTTTCACACTCTCTACTCCCCCCCCCCACCTCCATGATTTGAAGCTACTGCAAACACTCCTACAGGTTGTAGATTGGTCCAATCTACAGGTAGATTGGTACAAGCCAAGCTGGTGTCCTGCAAGGTCCTGTCCTCTCCAGCAAGGCCAAAACATCACAGGCCAAATCCTATGAATCTCAACCCTCCGTTTCAGACTTGAGAGTTCAGTAAGATCCACCATGTGCCCTGATGGACTGAAATGTAGAAATTAAAGCCATGGGTTTTATGCCCCGGCTAGTGGAGGAAAAGAACCAACAATTAAAGGGAGTTTGGCTCTCCAAGGATTGTCATTTGCTACCAGCTGCTGTGGAACACTGGAGACAGGGAATATCAGAAGGACTGAGTCTGTCCCCATCTTTCAGAGTTTCCGGGAAAAGAGCCTGATCTTGGCAGGCCATCAGCAGTGTCCCCTCTGCCGAGCTCTCCAGATCTCTGCCTGGAGCTGACTTGGGCTCAAAAGCACTCAATGCAGCAGGATGATGTGAGTGGCCTCGGGGTTCCCGGAAACAGAGCTGCCAATGGACCTCTACAGGCAGATGCCAGGAAGAGAGCTGGGGAGGGCTGGAGGAGGACTGGCGGCCCTGTGGGTCCCCACGTAAGGCTGGTGCTGTTCCTATCTGCTCTTTTCTCTCTGCCACAAGCTCCTTTCTTGAGAAGCAGGATTCTTCAGTGGTTTTTGCTTGCAGGGGAGTGAAAAGACCCCAGAGTCTTCAGTTCACAAACTTCCTTTTTTCACAAAAAGAGAAGATTTATGTCTATGTTTACAATTTTGATTTGGGGGCCATGTCCGGTGGTGCTTGGGGCTTACTCCTGGCTCTGTGCTCAGGAATCACTCTTAGCAGTGCTCAGGGGACTCTATGTGGTGCTAGGGATCAACTAAAATTGGCTTCATACCAGGCAAGGGCCTTAAGCCTTGCTTGTACTGTTTCTCTGTGATGGCAATTTTAAAAAATATCTTAGCTTCTAGGCCTTTCAGACACAATTGTGGTCTCCGTATGCCTGCTCAAAAGCAATCTATGACATTTCAGCAATGATGGTGCTGCTCGAGTTTCCCCTGAGTCCAAAGGTTTTTAGACAGCAAATCCTGTTCTTTCAAACTATTTAGGCTGGCCTTCTGAATGACATCTACAGATAATTCTACCAATTCTAAGAAAAGAGACTTTCCTTTAAGTACAGCATTGCTCCACTTTCAACAAGAAGTATTCTTGGCAAAAATCCCACAACATGTAAGACTGGCTGGATAGTTTCGAGTTTCAGTAGACTTGGAAGATGTAAATACAGCACTCTTGTTTATGTAATCCTTTCCCCTCTGTGATTTTCTGTGATTGATACAGCTCTGGAAGGAGAGAGGGCTCCTTTCTGTAGGAATAGGCTGGGTTTGTGGGAGGCGAAATGATTTTAAACACAGTCGGTGAGTGTCCGGGCTTTGTGCAACAGTCAACACCAAAACCCACCCTCTTCTCCGGGGTCACATGAACGCCCCATCCCTCTGAGTCCTTCCTCCAGAAAACAAAACAGTTTTTATGCGTAATGCGAACCCCAGCAGCAGACTGAACGCTGTGTCATTCTTGCAGTAAGCCCCTCAATCAAACGGAATAACTGACAGGCATGTGGATGGTTTGACAAGCAAATGAACAAGACATCATCTGAAACTGTTTCCCACGCAGGGACTGAGAATTGTATGTTGGGCTGGAGGGAGAATACAGGGGTTACGGCACATGCCTTGGTTCAATCCCTGGCCTCATGGGGGCCCCCAGACACCAGCAGGTATGGCCCTGGAGGCCTCTGAGCAATGTTGGGGCGTCCTGGGTAAGCCCCACACGGCCTGTGCAGTACTGCATCCCGGAGTCCTTGCATTGAGTCTCTAGGCCTGTTGGCCAACATTCACTGGGAGTGGCTCCCAGCATCCCCGAGCACTGCCTGGGAGAGCCCTTCCTCAAATCAGGCGTCTGCATGTTTACAGCCCAGATGAACACAGATATATTCAGTGAGAGACCTAAGGCTAGGGGAAATGTCGGCAGAGGTGGACCTATCACATGGTCCAATTGTCTGCCCTGCACCCTCCCTCACAATTGGTCCGGAGAAGGCCACCGCCCCTGCCCCCGAGCCCACCTGGCATGCCGGATGGACGCGATGGCGCTGCTGAACTCGCTGTCGATGCTGCGGCAGTTGTAGAACTCCTCGTAGGCGGGGCGGGACGAGCCCTGGTACTCGATGCGGCTGATGCGGCAGATGCCCACGATGAGGATGATGAGCATCAGGATGAAGGCGACACACAGGGCCCCGATGATGATGTAGAGCGAGTGGCGTGGCATGTTGGTGAGGCTCTCGGCCATGTGGCCTGACTTCCACTGCAGGTCTGAGGGCAGAAGAGACCAAGGGTCGGAATTTGGGATATAGGGCGCGGGAGGGGGACTCTGCGGCTGCCCTGGCCTGGGTGACTTAACACGCCAGGACTGTCTGGGCTGCGAGGAATTAGTCTGCCTGTTCCAGAAAAGGGACTAATAGTCTTAACGTAGCAGGACCTCTGACAGATCATTAAAATGGAAATATGCCACAGGAAAACAAAGGGAAAAGAGAATTCCTCAAAGAAATCGAGGTGGAAACTGATTTTAGTGCAAACACTTTTCTTTTTTTTTTTTAGTTTTTTAAAAAAAATTGTTTTGGGGACCATCTCAAGCTGTACTCATGGCTTATTCTCCACTCTGTGCTCAGAGATCACTCCAGACGGAGCACAGAGTAGTCTGGTACCAAGAACAAGTAGGCAGGCTGCGTGCAAGGCGAGTGCCCTACCAGCTGTACTATCTCAGCAACCCCAGAATAAAAAGCTTCTAAAAAGCAATTCCTGCTCCCGAATAGTATTTGAACATTTGATAAGCAGAGCTGACAAAAGCACAGGAATGGGATTGTGTAAATTGGCACACAGCATTGTAGACTATGTGATGTATCATTTGACCTGGCAATTTTAATTCTTAGAATGTATGCTGGAGAAATAGTCCCATGTATGCATAACGCGCCAAACCAAAGATATTCATCTCTGTATCACAGCTTTTAAATGTTACATTATCAACTATTACACATTTAGAAAAAGATGCTGGAAACAGGCAGACAGTCATAGACTTACTGTTCACAGTCAATTGTTGTATTTGACCTTTTCTGGCTTTATTTTTTTCTATACTTTTAAAAGAATGTTCACTTTGGCAGCACATAGACTAAAATTAGATTTTTTTAAAGGAACAAAATATTACAGCTAGAGTTAGAACCCCCAGTGTTCAGAATGCTTCCTCACCTCACCAAATAGATACCACAATTTATAGAGGCACACTGAGCAAAACCACCAAATACCCAATGATTAAAGAAATGAAGAATGCTCATCAGCCAGCAAAAGAATAATAAAGGTGACCTAAGTAGACCGAGTTGCAAAGCGCTCGTACTGGTGAGCTCCAGGGGTCTATCCACACACTGAAAAGTTGAAGGGACAAAGCGATGATAATGACAGGTAATTTTCTTATTCCACGCAGCTCTCCAAACACATCTCTTTATAGCCTTGAAAACCGTAGACTCTGTCATTCTCTATTCTCTCTCCCTACCGCAGGGATGAGACCTAGGAAAGGGACATCACTTGTTGAGTGAGTGGACCCAGTGTGAGCTGAGATTCAAGTCCTTGCCTCTCTGCCTGGTTCAGCAACATGCTGATAGCAGCAGTCTCAGAAAGCACGGTTACAAGTGGGATTTATTTCCCACTCTTCTTAGTCATCCCCATATTTTTTTTGGTTTTGGGGCCACAGCTGGTGGTGCTCTGGGCTTACTCCTGGCTCTGCACTCAGGGATCACTCCTGGTGGGGTTCCGGGGACCCTCTAGAGCGCTGGGAATTGAACAACCCAAGTCAGCCATATACAAAGCAGATAAATGCCTTGTCCACGGTGCTATTGTTCTGGTCCCTTCCCTCACTTTTAAATAAAGAATATCCTATGCCTTTTTCCAATCATAATTTTAATATAAGCAACACATTACTCTAAGGAAAACTCTCATGGAACTAATGTCTAGTAACAATGGCAGGAGATCCCACCAGCCTTGCTTTTAATCTCACCTGCAACATCCTTGTGATCCCCCGAGCCTTGGTTCCTCTACTGTAACATGAACAATAGCTGCATGTCACCCCTGGACTCTCTAGGAGCACAAGTCAGTTAACATGTAAAGAGAAGTGAGGAAGTCCACTGCCAGGTGTAGAGTAGGTGATGCCCAGGGAAGGGTGGCCACAGTGGTGAAGAGAAGGACAGAGAAGAGTAGGATGCCTTCCTCAGAGACAGATGCTCAGAGTGAGGGATTGCTATGCCCTGCCCATCGCCTCACCAAAAAGCACCGACCTAGGGCTGGAGCAACAGTACAGCAGGTAGGGCGCTTGACTTGCATGCACCTGATCTGAATTCAATCCCCGGCAACCCTGTAGGGTTCCCCGGGCTCAGCAGGAATGATCCATCAGTGTGGAGCTAGGAGTAAGCCCTGAGCACTGCCAGGTGTGGCCCCCAAATAAAAACAAAAAGCACCAACCTGTAGATACGGGAAACAACTGGAAGAGCAGGACAGAAGTTCTGTGCCTGGGACAGGCTGAACACGCCCAACTAGGTCCGGTTCTTAAAGTGACCGAAAAGAAGTGGTCTAGGTAACATCAACAGGACCCGACAGGAAGCGATGAGCATTCAAAAGCCTGGGTAAGACTAAAGAAGAGCTGATCTCACATAGGAAGAGGGCATCCTCTCTCCCTGACTCACACACGCCATCTCCCCCAAGCCAGGATACAGAGGACTCTGGGATGCGGGGTGTCGAGGAGTGGAGAGTCACTGGCCTGCCTTGCTATGAAATCATCAGGATTCTTTTCACTGTTCATTTATATAAGATTATTTACTACCTCTGCATTCTCATCCTCTCAACATATCCGATGACCAAGGGTGGCGAGAGCCTGATTACCTTATTCTCCTTGGAAAGTTACCACTGACCGCACAGTCCCACAAGAGAGCCCAATAGCTGAGGGTGCAGACCCCTCACCAGGAAGCCTCATAGAGCCAAGCACGGATGGTTTCTGAGAGTTAGAGGAAAATAGGATGATGGGGCTGGAGCAATAGCACAGCGGATAGGGCGCTTGCCTTGCACGCGGCCGACCCAGGCTGACCCAGGTTCGATTCCCAGCATCCCATATGGTCCCCTGAGCACCGCCAGGGGTAATTCCTGAGTGCAGAGCCAGGAGTAACCCCTGTGCATCGCTGGGTGTGACCCAAAAAGCAAAAAAAAAAAAAAAGAAAGAAAATAGGATGAAACATGTCATGGATGTCCAGACCATCTGCTTCTTGAAATTTGTCTGTTTGTTTTAGCAAGCCCCTTGAAGTCTGGCTTTATCATTCAAGTCTGCCTGCCTGCACTCACACCTCACACACACACACACACACACACACACACACACACACACACACACGCCACCTATGCCTTTGTCTCTACCTCAGCATCAGCTCAAAGAACGGGCCGCGATAGGCTGGGGGAGGGGCTTTGGAAACCAAGCATCACGACTCAACCCCCAAGTCTCCAGCCCCTTCCACTGGCACTGCCTGGTGCACGTGGAGATAGAGCTCATTTCTCTGGCTGAAAGAGGAGTGTGACTCACTTGGTTTCCAAGTATTTCCACATTCTCAGAAAAACTTGGTGGTGGGCTGTAGGCCAACACTCACAGCGCGTAACACCCACTTCGCGTCAACACAAGAGCAGCCAGCCCCGTTTCTCCCCCAGCGAGGAGAGCGAGCCGTGTCGGGAGTGGGAGACAATTCCTGTGATCAAGGCTGAACTTCACACCAACAGCCTGCCTGCGTGTCGTCTGGGTTCCGGCGGCACGCCTGGGTCCTCAGGCGCAACTGCAGTGGGATGATAGAGGCCACCTCCCACAAGCCAGGTGTCACACTGGGGGTTCCTGACCTGATCGGCTGCCTAAATGGCTCACATGTCTGATCCTTGGCTCAACCGCCCCAAAAATCTGCTTCCAAGTTGTTAGCACTTGGAGAACTTTCTCCTCAAGCCTCAGCTTCCCTTTCTCTCCAGCCCCCACCTCACAGGCTTGCATGAAAGCTACGTGCGACCTCCCACCGAATACTTGTCTGGTTGTGTTGACTGTGGCGGCTACACGCACTGGTTGGGTGGGGCGCCAGGATGGAGCCGAATCAATCCAATACTTGGTCTGGAAAGGAGTCTAGATAGCATCGCCAGGCCCAGACAGGAAGCGATGAGCATTCAGAAGCCTGGGTAAGACTAAAGAAGAGCTGGGCTGACATGGGAAGGGGGTGTCCTCTCTCCCTGACTCACACTCGCCATCTCCCCCAAGCCAGCTCAAGGAGGACTCTGGGATGCGGGGTGTTGAGGAGTGGGGAGTCACTGGCCTGCCTTGCTATGAAATCCTCAGGATTCTTTGAACTGTCCATTTATGTAAGATTATTCACATCCCCTGCATTCTCGTCCTCTCAACTCTGATACATATCCGATAACCAATCCAGCAGCTCCAATGGCCACCAGCTGCCAATATGCAGGCCAGGAACATCCTGGCCCAAATAATTAACCACAAGGGCTACAACACGGCTCAGTGAGGACCATGTCCCAGAATGTGCTGGAAGGGTGACCTCACCACCCCCCACATCCTCCTCCACCTGCAGGTATATAATCAGAGGTCATGCTCACGAACTGTTCAGGAAAAGTTCCACACACCAAAGGGTCCCGAGGGAGCCTTCGTATTTGAGTTTATCTTTGCTCCCAACTTTTATCTAGATACTGCTGTGATTTACAATACTCTTAATGGTTGTTGGGGCATACAACGTTCTGACACCACACCTACCACCCAAGTGTCAACGTCCCTCTTCCAAAGTCTCAAAGTCCCTACCTTTTAAGCCAACAGACTCAGATATGTAGTCTGAGTCTCAGAGTCTTGTACCACTGACCCACCATTCGGCCCTATGTATGGTTCTTTATATTCCCCATAGGAAGGAGAACATTCCGTGGCCCAATCTGTCTTCCTTTGTGGGGGTATTTTTTCAGAACACTTTTCCTCCTAATATTTTCTCCCCTGAAATATCCCCTGGAGGGAAGTAGAAAGGGCTAGACCGGTGCAGATGCCCCAAGAGAGACAGGCCAGGTCATCTGCCACCCAGGCAAGATAATAAGACCACTCAACCTCCATTCTACCCAGGGGACTTCACTCAAGCACAGGATGGAGCAAAACACATTGCTGTGTTGATCCTTTCTACACCTCGGCAGACGAGACTGGGTGAGCTAGCTTTTCCACCTACGTTATTTCAAAGGGCAATGAAAGTGAGTGGCAGAGGGTGTCTTTCATCTTGATGCTGCTTCCATGGCTAAATCATTTCTAAGAGCGTCTTCTGTCTAGAACAAACACAAGGAAGGATTTCACACTTCATCTGCTGACAGTCAAAAGTCAGCTGGATAGTCACAACAGCTGAGGAGACTGAGTGAAGTCAGCAGGTCGTATTAATTTTAGAAGTAGAGAGAATGGGAGCAGAGATGGAAGAGAAGCTCGCCTCCTTCTTGGGATCCATCCACTGAGTGCATATTAATTAATTTTGTTTTGATTTGGGTTTTGGGCCACACTCGGGGTTGCACAGGGCTTACTTCTGGCTCTGTTCTCAGGGATCATTCCTGGTGGGCATAGGGGACCATATGTGATATCAGGGATAGAATTTTGTTTTGGCCACTCTGGTCCTGGTTCAATAGCCGCCTACTATGAGTTGGGTCTCATGCTACGTACCTTGGGATGGAGTGAGGGGAGGGAGAGGTAAAAATCAGGTTTATGGAGCCCCAGTATTTTGAGAGATATAGGGATAAAGCAGGTGATTGCAAAATCTAGGCATGTTAATATATACAGGCAATGAGGGCTGAGCTTAGAAGTCATTGCTTTGCAGTGCTACCAGGGATGTCAGGGGAAGCTCAGTTCCCTGGGGCACCCAGCGAGCTGTCATGATGAGAGACCCTGGGGAGAGTGCTGGTGGTGTTTGGGGCTCATCAGGAAGGAGGGAGGAGAGGAAGACTGTCCCAGGAAAAGACCTCGAGATGGGGAGAGAGCAGAGTCAGGGATTAGAAAAGAGAGAGCACGACTGTTCTATGGATCGAGGTGGTGGGGGGGGGAGGGCGTGCAGCTGCTACAGGGTAGGGAAAGCCCACCAGGCCCCAGAGGCGACAGTTTGGTCATCGTCATTTGGTGGTTTCATAGGAGCTAGGCATGAGGTGGGGGTGGAGGAGCAGAGACATAGAAGGTCGGGCTACTAGATTTGTACTTTTTTTAATTTTGCATTTTTAATACTTTTAATACATGATATATTTTAAGTCAGAGTTGTTTCGTTTACTTTATAAAAGTAAGCTCAAGAGTTTTCTAAATTTTTTTCTTTTTTTTTTACTTTTTTATTTTTTTATTAATGAATCACCGTGAGGTACAGTTACAAACTTGTGAAGTTTCATGTTTGCATTTGGTTTACATCCCAGCAGAGATAGAGAAGGGAATACCTAGCAGAGAATGTTGGGAGGACCCACTCAGGTTGAAAGATTTGTACTTGAGAGGAGATATCTCTGCCATTTGTGGCCACCTGGAGGAAGCAGAGGGCACTGCGATGAGTGAAATCAGCCCGACACAGAAAGGATGGCAGGATCGCACATGGATGGGGCTTGGCGGAAGCCATGGGAGCTGATGGATGGGTATGGAGTTTTAGTTTGGCGGGATGAAACGAGTTCTGTAAACGGATGGTAGAGATGGTTGCACAACATATGCATATACTAATGCTTTACATTTCTGCTATGTTTATTATATATAACAAAGTTTAAATCACAACCAAATCACAAAAAATTCACAATAAAAATTGGAAAAACAAATAAAAAGGTAATGTACTCCTATAAAACTAAAGAGAAAGGACGGCAGGAAGGAAGGAAGGAAGGAAGGAAGGAAGGAAGGAAGGAAGGAAGGAAGGAAGGAAGGAAGGAAGGAAGGCAGGAAGGCAGGCAAAAAGGAAGGAAGGAAGGAAGGAAGGAAGGAAGGAAGGAAGGAAGGAAGGAAGGAAGGAAGGAAGGAAGGGAGGGAGGGAGGGAGGGAGGGAGGGAGGGAGGGAGGGAGGGAGGGAGGGAGGGAGGGAGGGAGGGAGGAAGGAAGGAAGGAAGGAAGGAAGGAAGGAAGGAAGGAAGGAAGGAAGGAAGGAAGGAAGGAAGGAAGGAAGGAAGGAAGGAAGGAAGGAAGGCCCAGCTCGTCTGTAGTATGACTGCCAAACACCATCATTAGAGGAGTTTCTGTGACCATTATTAAGTCCTGAGAATCTGGAAAAGTGACTGAGACTCCATTCAGTCCCTCAATGGGTCTTAAAGCAGCTTTGAAAGTTATCCAAGAACATAAGTCACAGTTATGACCCCTTCTCTTTCGATTGAGAGCTCCTGAAGGCAGGGGCTACATCATTAGTTTTATATCCTGGGATGTATATCCAGTTTCTGACAAGAAGATACCCCTGATTATTAATGAATAGCTACTTCCAAGAGAGCCTGCTTGCCCATTTCTCAATTGCAGATTACCAGTGCATCAACAATTCAACCATGGATACAACTGTTCGACATACAAAGTCGGCCAACTGCCAGCCAGCAAGATACACAATTCTCACTGTGTAAGCCTTACAGCTCCAACAGAGATGATACAAAACACACCATCATGAAAAGATTTATGAGAATGTTTAACTTTTAACTTTGATTCTAGGAAGGCAAAACTTTCATTAAATTCCAACAATCAATAAAATTTTATCATCAGTCCCAAGATGGTTGGAATGAATGGTAGAGAAAACTTCACCAGGGTTGTTTTGATAATTTCCAGGATTTAGAGTTTCACTGGATGGAGATATGTATCATATCTAACTGTGAGTCTAAATGATCCTTTTAGACTAGTTGGGGGGCCTGTTTTCTAGATGGTTTTAATAGATTTGTGTCCTTAGTTGGATTTCTGCTTCTTGCTATTTATCAGGGATCAGATAACAACACTTAGGAGGCAAACTTCAAATGAGCATGCATTTTGGGAGTAGATGCTGGACACAGGAGCTAAACTGAACCCACTAAAAGAGTATATAATTGCAAGTAAATCCCCTGATGTCTCAAAATCTTGAGTGATAAAAGGCAGATTTATTTCCCTTTGTACATACAGTCTTTCACCACTAAAGGACAAGTTTTTAATACATATACAAACTCTATACCAGTATTTGTGAGTATCCCTCATATATTTCACATTGAACTTCTTTTTTTCCCACGGTCAATACATAGGTGACTTTCAACAATGTTTTGCAAAGAAAAAGACAGCATAAATCAATTTACTAAAATGTCTGCTTCCTGGTAGAATATGGTATTCCATTAAGGATTGATCTCAGATCCTAGAGCTAGAAGAAAACACACAGCTACTTCATTTAATCTTCCATATCATGAAGGAAGGAACTGATTTCCAAAGAGATGGGATGTCCTTCTTTTTATCTTGTGATGATAAGACTGCAAAGGCCTTAGGCCTGGAACCCGGGTTTCTATTCTTGAGAATTGTACCCTTTCTGTTTATCCTCTCTCGCACCTCGAATCAGCTGTAGTCATGTTTAGGCAAATACTCATCGTAATTATTTAGATGATACTCTAAGAAGAAAAACTGGTTCTAAACCATCCCCAAATATAATTTTCAAGTACAAAGGGAAGAAGGGATGAGACACCATTTATTAATGGGCTTTGAATGGGATTAAGTGAAGAGATTATCCTGGATTATCCTGGTAGGCTCAGTGTGACTATGAGAGTCCTGATACTGAAGTAAGTGAGCTGGAAAAGATGCTGGAAGTGAAATGAGGTTGGAGTCAGTCACTTGACCGCTAGCCCTGGGCTCAGAGCAAGCGCCCAAGCAGCCAGGAACGTGGGGATCCCTAGGAGACAGAGACGGCAAGGCAGGATTTCTACCTTGGAATCACCAAAAGAAAGATAGCCCCACTGGCCCCTCGGTCTTTGCTCAGAGAGGCCAACCCACTTGGACTTCTATCCTAGTGAGAGGACAAATCTGTGTTGAGGGGCTGGAAGCCTTTAAGTTTGGCTTAAGTTTATTCACTGTGGCAACAGGAAACTCACGCAGGTAGCGCCGGGAAGGCCACGGAGAACGTAACACTGGAGCTGAGACGGGAACCCTGAGAAGAATGAGCCCTGAGCAGAGGGAAGAGAGCTCCACACAAAGGGATCAGCACAGTGGGGAGACCCAGAGGCAGCCATGAACTTGACCAGCACAAACAAGAGCGAGAAGGATGATGGGGCTGGAGCACAGGGGAGGAAGGAAGGGAGAAGCTGATGGGCATTTGCCACACGGCCTTCCTTGTGCCACTCAGCTGTTGCCCTTCCACCGAGCAGCAGGACCATGGTCCTCATCCTCGATTACATCTGAGCTTTCCTGTTGAGACCCCACAGAACTGACCTGGGGTCACCCCACCACTGCAACTCCCAGGTCCTCCTCTCTGTTCTAGCCAATCCCAGAGATCACAGATAATCAGAGGTCATGTGTGTAGGGGGGCGGGGGTGAGGGGTGGGGAGAAGGTGTCCTCTTTTATCTTCCCCATCCTATAAGGAGAAGGGGTCTGCTTCTTCTCCTGGTCTCTGAATCCTATTCCTTATAGTTTCCAGACACTGGCCACTGGCAATGTGTTATCACCACGCACACTCCGTCCTTATCAAGGTCAAAGTGGAGACATCCAGCCTATTTGTGAGCCTCTTTATTATAATGCCTCTGACCTAAGGGAAAGGCACGCATGACATCACCAACAGAACTTGCTATTTTGGGAGAACAAAGTGTGGACTTGATGTGTGTGATGGATGGGTTCCCACCATACGCTGTCATCCCCTGGTCTGTGTCATCTTAAAAGACAACCTTTCACCTTTCCAGGTTACTCCTCCCCACAGAACTGTCTGTGTACATGGGAACCACAGGAAACAAGTTGTTATTTGGTGCCTGCTGCGTGATAGAAATCTGCACAGATGTGACTCCTTTATTCTTCATAGAAACCTTCTCACCTCTCCCACCATAGCTTACCAGTGAGACAGATGAGGCTCTGTGAGGTCTGTCCGTCCGTATAACACAATACAAGCGGATGGAGCTACATTTTGAGGATGTTTATCCTTTCTATTAGTTTATCCTTGTTCATGTCCCCATATTATTGTCAATCACTGTATCACTGTCACTGTCATCCCGTTGTTCATCCATTAACTCGAGCAGGCACCAGTAACGTCTCCATTTTTCTCAGCCCTGAGATTTTAGCAGCCTCTCCTTACTCGTCTTTCCCAATGATTGGAGGTTTCTTTCAGGGTCAGGGGAATTAGACCTGTTATTGTTACTGTTTTTGGCATATCAAATATGCCACGAGGAGCTTGCCAGGCTCTGCCGTGAGGGCGGGATACTCTCTGTGGCTTGCCAGGCTCTCCAAGAGGTATATATATGTATATATATACATGTATGTATGTATGTATGTATATATATGTGTATATATATATATGAGATTAAAATTTTTTATTTGGGGCTAGAGCAATAATACAGCAGGTAGGGCATTTGCCTTGCACGCAGCCAACCCAGGTTCGATTTCCAGCATCCCATATGTTCCCCGGACACCGCCAGGAGTGATTTCTGAATGCAGAGCCAGGAGTCAGCCCTGAGCATCGCCGGATGTGACCCCAAAAGCCAAAAAAATTTTATTTTAATAATTTTACTGTAAAATTTCTTGAGTTATGTCTGTGTTATGTCTGACTATTTTGTCCATAAAATTTCCAAGTTAGAAATTTATACTATTCTGACTCAGTGGACACACAAAAAGGGTCATTTCACAGATTTGTCAAGTTGAGGAATGAAAGCTGGTTTTCCGAGTAAGTACACTCAGGTGCAGCTGGTAAAAGGAGTCTGTCAGGGGTGACACAACCAGGACACATAACAAACTCCTGCTGGACTAAGTCTGAGTCTCTTTCCAAATCCCAGCCCTCTGATTTAAAAAAAAATTGGGGTTTTTGGGTCACACCTGCTGATACTCTGGGATTACTCCTGGATCTGCACTCAGGAATTAGTCCTGGCAGTGTTCAGGGGAGCATATGGGATACCGGGGATCGAACTGGGTCAGCTGAATGTGAGGCAAATGCACGACCTGCTGTACTACTGTTCTGGCCCTCTGCATTTTCACCACGGGAATTCTCTTCAGCAAGAGAGTCTTCTCGCTCATCCTCACAAGGACAGTCAGTCCTAACCTCATTCTGTTTAGGGAAATTGGGAGAATGGAGCTAAAACTAGTCACTCTTTCCCTCTCAAGATCTGAGGCAGGAGCAAAGATACACAGGAGTCACTAGGAGCTCATCCAGTTGAATTTTTATGTGTCAACTGATACTATGGAATGTGGCCCATATTCACGGATGGGACTTCCTGTACAGGTCACACCCCACCTCAGATGCACACTGAGAGGCCCAAACCCAGAGGCAGAACTGGTCACTAGTGAGTGAGTGTACGGCAACAAAACATGGAGGACTCTAGAGGCAGTCCGCTCAGGAGGAGACAGACAGAAGGACAGGCTTTGAAGATATGCTCAATTTTTTGCCTCCTCCAAGAGTCACATAGCAGAGGAGCTGTTTGTTTCTGAAATGAAAAATAAAAGAGATATAAGAGGGACAGGGAGGGAGCTTTTGTGAAAGATCGATTGTTTGCCTGATTTAAATAAGAAGACAGCATCTTTTGAAGTTGAATTTTCAGCCATTCACAACCCCAAACCCAATTCCACTGTCAGTTCTCATTTTCCCCTCCATTTTAGGAGAAGCAGAGTGCTAGCATCGAAAATCGTGACCATGGCATTTTCGAGCTTCCGTGAATCTGCCATTAGAGAACATTCAGCCCAAAGCAGCTCCAAACGGGTCTCTATTTCTGTGACACTGTGACACTCAATCCTCTCTGGATTTCTCTGGGGGCATCAGAAGGAAACTGACACGTTTGAAGATGCTCCAAGACACAGATGCGAAGTGAAGCGATGTCCTGAAAATTTCTCTGCTAGGTTCTCAACACAGAGACACGCTGTTTTGTTGATAGGATCCTAATGCTTCTCTGCTGAGCACATTCTTGGCTGCACGCACAGCCATGAGCTCTGGATGACATCAGCCCATTCTCATCCCAGTGGAAAAGCTGGATTCAGACTCAGGAAGGAGTGGGCGAAGCACCGGGCAGTGAGCTGAGAGGAAGGATTAGGGGGTACGGGAACTGAACAGTACCCTCCAGTCCCTCCGCCCAGGGTGGTCAGCCACTGCCAATGTGTTCTGTTGGTTACATGCAAGTGTGGGGCTCAACAGAGGCACGGAACAGGGGCAATACTCACGGATCTCACAGTTGGCTCCCACCCAGCCGTGGGAGCAGTGGCAAGTATAACCATTGGGCTGGTCCAGGCAGGTGCCAGAGTGATGGCAGGGGTTGCTGTCACACTCATTGATGTCAATGTCGCACTCGTCACCTACGGAGACAGAGATATGTGGTCGTGAGACCTCTGTCACCCCGTGATGTTGCGGTCACGGGCTGCACCCTCGGAACCCAGTTTGCTGTTTGAGTCCAGCATTGACTCTCCCCAAGACCCAAACAGGGGATCTTTGGTTAAGTCAAGCAACATTCCCAGTGGGGCCGGAGACACAGCACGGCACTGGGCTTGCATGGGGGGTTCGATCCCTAGCACCAGATGTGGCCCAAGTCCAAGCACTGTCAGGAGTGATCCCAGAGCACAAGGCAAGAAATAACCCTTGAGCATCACCAGGTGTGGTGCCACCACCCCTACACACACACACACACACATACCACATGAAAACACACACACACACACACTAAAATACCTAAAACTAAAACTCAAGAAACTGTGCTAGTAGGAAAAAAATCTTTTATTCAGCAACAAAAACTGAGCTCCAAAGTCTAAATAAGTTTACCAGAAGAGTAAATGTGGGCCCTCTACTTTGTTAAACAACAACAACAGCACCCACATACACACATAACTTTCCTTTTGCACTTCTGCTTTGTTTGGAAACTCTAGAAAACAGAAAACCCACCAGTGGATGACTCTGGGGGGTAGCCAAGTGTTTGGGTGTGAGTCTGAACACTTGGCTATTTTCTGGAGCGCTCTCGGGCACAGCTGTGTGACCAGTCGGAGTCAGCTATGAAAATGGCTTCTACTTTCTGGATCTCCAGATGTGCTTGTGAGAGGGACCAAAGTGTTCAGGAGAGCTCCAAGGCCCAGCTTAGAAGAAAAATCTGTGAGTCTGGGCTCAGTCTGTGGAAAATAGTACCCGAGGAGCCTTGCTTCGGCCCCATCTACTTTTCCTCTGGAGGGAAAAAGGTGACTTGAAGCTCCCCGTACTCCATAGACCCACGACCGTAGAAGCTTCATCCCAGCTGGAGAAACAGAATGTCAGCCTATGTCACTGGCTCCAGATGCCAGCTGACAGATAACAGTTGGCCACGGAAAGTCACAGGAACAGGACCATTTAAAAATATATATATATATATATATTTAATAGATTTTTAACAAAGACTCACACCTTAGAAAAAAACAAATATGCTACTATCAAGTTTGAATAAATGTGGCCTGGTATCAAGTCTGGAAGTCAGTGGAATTTCATGCTGCTCCCAGAGGCAGAATGGACACCCCTAATATCTGCTTTCCATAGCTTTACCAAGGGACAAAAGGTATGTGATTCAGTGATGATCAAATTCAGCATCAGTAGCTCCTCCTGCTCTGAAGGGAAGCCACAGCTTCCGAGAACTGCTGTTCTGATACGCAACTGGTGAGGGCACCAGTCATCTTCCTCACGTGGTTCCCAGAGTGGTGCAGGCGGGCGGAGAGTGAGGTGAGCGGCCTGAAGTCACTGCAGGAGCTGATCTGCTGTGATGACGCTTGCTTCTCTCAGCTTCAGAGCTACGCTTTAGCTTCCTACTCCTAAACATCTACAGCGGCACCAAAGACCTCGGGCACTTTCCCAAGTCCCCTAAAATAAAACTGAGAAGCCACGATAGAAATAAGCATCTGTGGGGGCTGGAGCGAGAGCACAGCGGGTAGGGCATTTGCCTTGCACGCAGCCGACCCGGGTTCGATTCCCAGCATCCCATATGGTCCCCTGAGTACTGCCAGGAGTAATTCCTGAGTGCAGAGCCAGGAGTAAGCCCTGTGCATTGCCAGGCGTGACCCAAAAAGCAAAACAAACAAACAAACAAAAGAAACAAGCAACTGGAAGACATCGACTCCAAGAACATACCAAACACAACACAGTAGAAGTTTACCCCAGCACTAAACAAGAAGACTACGATATAAAAAGAAGTGATTCAAAGTTAAAGAAAAGGTTTTTTTTTACAAACTTATGAACTTTCATGTTTGCATTTGATTTACATCCCCCCATCAGTGCCCATTCTCCTCCACCAATGTTCCCAGTATCCTTCCCACCACCCCCACCCCAACCCCCACCACCCCGCCCTGCCTCTGTGGTAGGGCATTCCCTTTTGTTCTCTCTACAAACAGGATCATCTTAATGCAAATTTATTTATTTATTGGAGAGAGGAGCTTTGGGGTCGCACTTGGCGATACTTGGGGTTACTCCTGGCTCTGCGCACCTGGTAGTATTCAGGGACCGTATGTGGTGCCAGGGATCAAACCCCGGTTGGCTATGAGCAAGGCAAGCACCCTACCTGTTGTATTATCTTTACAGCTCCCATCTTGATATGATTTGAAAGCCACATTGAGAATCCAGAGGAGATAGGAATATTTCTTAGGTTAAAAATTATCTCCGTGATTCAATAAAAAATTAACTAAGAAAAAATATCTCATAAAGGCTGGTGACACAGCTCAATGCTACAGCATCTGCCTTGCCCATGTAAGACCCTGGACTCAATTCATGACATTTCGAGGTGTCCCAAGCACCCACAGATTGACTCTGAGCATCAGACTAGATGTATTCTCCAAGCACTGGATGCATCCCCCACACAAAACAAATATTGCATCAAAGTTGAATAGAAGAGCATACTTCAAATTGAAGCGATCCCTCTAAAAGGTTGGAAAGGAGAAAAGATGAATTTTTTATGTATCTTCCTTTTGCTTAAAAGTAAAACAGTAGATTGAAAAAATTCCTAGTGCAATCATAGGCACTACAGCAAGCGCAAAATCCAATATTTTGTCCATTTTCAAAAGGCAGTGTTTTAGTGTATGCTTGGGTAATGACTTCCAGTTTATTTAATTAGCATTAAAATGCTGCTTTTTCTGCTAGTGGCTTTACCTCTCATTTATAAAACTACCATATGGCAGTTACAGACCATTTTGGACGAGGAGCCTCATACAAAAATATTTTCTGTCTGTTTCACTTCACACTCCTTTTGTACCTGGCATCTGACTATTTTATTTTTAAAAGTAAAATCTGTCCAGTGGAACATTCACTACCCCTTAGTCCTACATGGCTGACTATAATTTTAGTAAAGTCTACGTGAATTTGTTTTCCACAATAAATATAGTCATTTCTGTCAATAGAAAAGGCATGAAATTGATTGTCCCTTACCAGCCCATTTCAGTGGTTGTCTCTCTGTTAATGGGATAATCACTCTGAGGAGAAAAGGACGTAGACTGAACGACTGAAAACGGCATTACATGGTAGACTGGATGAAGAGATACATAAACAACGGCGTGCTGAGAAATGTTAAAAGGATGGAATCGAAGGCCTTGACAAATGTTCACATCAGTACCGTTTTCCAACCGTTGGGGAGACAAGGTTAATTGAGGTATTTACGGCACAATTGATTTCTTTAGCTAGCAATCTGAATACAGCAAGTTCAGAACGAAGACATCCCACAGCCTGATGTCTCCTTACTCCTACCATCTGGCAAACTGCAAGAGCCCAGCTCTGTGATGGAAGTTTGATGTCAATGTCAAACCCGCCTCATTCCCTAACCTCTGGGTGGGCACAGAACATTTACATCAACCCATTTAGTCTTACTCTGGTCCAGAGTTTCCTGGGGGAGATGATTACCCAATGCATGGTCCAGAGTCGTGTTTTTCAACCCTCTGACCTTGCTTCCTTCCTCTGACTTTCTGTCCTACTAGCTGCCTCCTACACTCATGCTGTGCTTCCCTGCATTGATATGATTTTCACTGGTGGCCCCTTGTAGTATTTCGGGGTCCCCAAACTAAGATAGGTTTATCTATAGCTACCTAATGCATGTGTGTTTCTTCTGGGCTCTCTCAGGGGCTGTAATGTAAGTGGTGAGAATCTAAGATCCCTAGATTTGTCTGTCCTTGGGTCCCATGAGACCGTTGGGCTTGGCAGGAATACAGAATGGCAGAAAACAAATGGTTGAACTCTTCTTAAAGACGTTCTTCAAATACCCAAGACCAAGGATCCAAATGACTGAGCCCCAAGGAGAGTCCCAAACCTCTCCCACCTACCATGGCAAAGTTGTCAGAGCTCTACGAAAGAAATGACATCAGCCAGTGATATAAACTCCAGGCCAGCTGAGAAATAGCTGGCAGCTATCTTGAAAGCATCTGGGTTGTAGCAGAAGCCAGCAGAAAGCACTGTGTTCAGGTTTACTCTAGTGGTCCATGTTAGACGTGATAGCTACATTCCTTGCTCTATCCATTACCCTCCCATTCCCTCTCAGCATGAGACTTCCACTGTGCCGCTAGCTGGTGGCAGGAATACGCAGGTGGATTCTGATGATGGAATTAGTCAACCAGAAGACAACTATGTTTCTCAGCTTATCCTGGGCAAATTGTTTCCCATCATCTTAGGCATCTGAGGATTTATTATGAATGCGAGGAGCAAGTGGGGGTTGTATTTCCACCTATTAAGAGGAATATGTTTTCATATGCATTTCTATCCTCACTATTCTATTTGCAATAAGCCTGTGTGTCATCTTAAGTAAGATGAGTTCTTAGTATACCATCTTTCTCTACTTGTAGCTGATTTAATAAATCTTTATGGTTCTGCTGACTTTTTTTTATTGACTCGCTTACTTTGTTTTTAATTTGAGTTGGGGAAAAATCAATTACTTTTAAGTCGCTGTTGTGCTTGAATAACACTTGTGATGAACATACAGAATGAAATTTCTACTTGACTAAAGCTGAAAATCAGAGTCTGAACTTTAAATCCTTTATAATTTCTTTTCAATCTACTACCTTTCTAAAGGCAATGTGCCGGGGCTGGAGAGAGAGTACAGGGTTTAAAGTGTTTTCTTTGCAAGCAGCAAATCCAGGTTCGATCCCTGGCACTAAAAATGGTCCTCTGAGCACTGCCAGGAGTGACTCTTGAGCACAGGGTCATAAGTATTCCCAACACCACTGTGTATGGCCCAAATAACAAAATTATAAATAAAATAAAAGGCAATGTGTTGGGGGCTGGAGTGATAGCATAGCAGGTAGGGCGTTTGCCTTGCACACGGTGGACCCGGGTTCAAATCCCAGCATCCCATATGGTTCCCTGAGTACCGCCAGGAGTAATTCCTGAGTTCAGAGCCAGGAGTAAATCCCTGTGCATCGCCGGGTGTGACCCAAAAAGAAAAAAAAAGGCAATGTGTTAGTGTCACATCTGATAGTATTTCTGCAAGTATATACGTGTACTTACTGCTTAATCACATACACTTTCCTCAAAGAAGTTAAGGTTTTAAAAGGCAAAAAAAAAATGCACTGCTGTTGGTAAGCCCTTGGGTAGAATTGATATGAAATTATATCAATGAAAATCATCATAATCTTCATACCATGCATTAAATATATATCTATTGCATGACAAACACTGGACTCAAGTCCACAATTACTTCATAAGCATTTTCTTTCAAATGAAATTAAAAAACAATAACATGGATCTAGAAGAGCCACTACACCTTTTCCTCCCATTATGAACAATTACACAACTGGATAAAATCTTTATTTTAAAAAGCACATTATAGAGGCTGGAGTGATAGCACAGCGGGTAGGGCGTTTGCCTTGCACGAGGCCGACCCGGGTTCGAATCCCAGCATCCCATATGATCCCCTAAGCACCTGAGTGCATGAGCCAGGAGTGACCCCTGTGCATCGCTGGGTGTGACCCAAAAAAATAAAAAAAATAGATAATAAATAAATAAATAAATAAAAAGCACATTATAGAGAGTATGTGATTATGATTATTAGGGAAAAAAACAAAGACTATTCAAGTTCTCCATCTGTAAGGTTAGAATTCAATGACCTCAGTGATTGTAATTTGGAATTTGTGTTGACAAGGTAACTACCTTCTAAGAGACATGACACAGGAGGCAGAGTCACTCAGAAAAAGATGATACTACACATTTACTTAAGTCAAATACCAGAGACCTGGTGAACAAGATAAAAGACCAGAGGTCCCCAAGGCTGACTGAGGACTCAGAAGTCTTCAAACTCTCATTAACATAGAGATATTTCAGTTTTTACTCACTCTGTGCAGTGAAGAGTTATTCATGTATCATTCAGTTCTTTTGTAAAGATGCAAAAGGCCTACATCAGGAGTAGGAAGTCATCACTCTTCCTAGCATAAAGGCTGCTGTAGTTGCATGAGCTTTTTCATATTTGGGATATAAGAAGCATTGCAATGGAATAACAAATGGTCAGAGGCAACAGGAGCTGGGAACTGGTCTACAGAACTGAGCTTACCTGGGAGAGGAGAGCCAGGGATAATGGTGGGAGGAAGCAAATGCTCTGGTGGATGGTGTGGGTGTGGGGTTGAAATTGTAGCATACTATAGATCATGATGGCTAAGATCACTGTCACTGTCACTGTCATCCCATTTCTCATTGATTTGTTTGAGCAGTCACCAGAAACGTCTCCATTGTGAGACCTGGCCTTATTGTTTTTGGCATATCAAATATGCCACTCGAGCTTGCCAGGCTCTGCCATGCAGGCGGGATACTCTCAGTAGCTTGCCAGGCTCTCCGAGAGGGACAGAGGAATCAAACCTGGGTCGGCCGCATACAAGGCAAATGCCCTACCACTGTGCTATCGCTCCAGCCCAGCGACTAACATTTTTAAAAAATAAACCAAAAAAAATCCCTAAATTATAAAAACATAAATCCAATTTTTTAAGTGGGCAAAAAAATTTTAAGGTCATTTTGAGAGCAAAGATCTTTTAATAACTCTAATCACAAGATGTTCAGCAAATTTAATCTCAGTGTGATTAAAAGAGTGATGACATTTTCCCATGAAAAGTATTTGGAAATTGTTGACTACTGGGCACAGAAAAACAAATATTGAGAAGTAGTTGCCTTAGAAAATAGAGGCTATCATCTTTCAACCTTTAACAATGCATATCGACTTTCTGCTCCACTCAGAAAAGGTCTCCTGGTGTCTGATTTGGACTATTGCACAGACAGAAAGGTCTGTGGGCTTGAAAGAACCTTTAGATAAAACAGATTAAATAGTTTCAGGTTCAGGCTTGGAGGCAGAGCAGTACGAAAAAGACTAAGTCCTGAAAAAATGCTAGAGTCTTAATCCCCACACTATCTCTCTGGCCCTGAGTGAAGTTCTTGACCCAAACGATGAAGCCAACTCCTACGTAAATATGTCTTGGATTGAGTACCTATGACAAAAGAGTGATTTGCCTAAAGCATTTCTCTCCATTAGGGAACTTTAGAATGCTTACTCGCTGCCAAGAGTCAGTTTTGTAAAACCTCAGGATAATGAAAAAGCATCTGAGTCCAAGGTAGCAATTCAGAGTAGGGACCTTACCCTTGCAAGAGAGCTGTTAATATTTATCAGACTCAGAAGACCAGTTCTCAGAACATAACTGGCTCATTCTTTTAAAAGAATTCAAAAGGTGCTATGATCACCTATATTGGGGAAATAGATAATTCCTACTCTTGGTAAGATCTCTTGAGTCATTAGTGCATGACAACCCGTATGATTTCTACCCTAGTTTTTGTCTACAGAAACTCAAATGGGGAGTAAAACCACTGAAGGAGTTGGCAAATATGTAAAGAGGGGATGGAGAAAATCTCAAGTTTTCTAAAATCTCTAAGAAAATCTCTAAAAGACATAACAGATAATACTGAGGAAGAAGTTGGAGATTTGCTTAATATTTAAGTAAAAGATTGCATTTTATCTCTCCGAAAATGCCAAGATAAGGGCTGGAGCTATAGTACAATGGGCAGGGCAACTGCCTTGCATGTGGCCAATCCAGGCTCGAACCCTGGCACCCCAGATGGTCTCCCAAGCCCATCAGGAGTAAGCCCTGAGCTCTGCCAGGAGTAGCCACACATACACACACACAAAGCCAAGATCAATTGTAAGTAAATTGCAAATTAAATACTTACACAACACAAATAAACTAAATATGATGCGACCATACAAAATAACAATTGTAAAGTCTTGGTATCCCCTACGAGGAGGCCCCGGGGAAGATAGGCAGGCATGCGGGCAAGAGACTCTCTGCATCGCTCTCTTCCGGGAGCGTGCTTTTAAGTCTCTGGATGCAGGCCATTGACAGGATTACGTGGCGCCGGGGGCAGTCCCTGGGTGTGACCACCTAGCTACTAGGAAATGGGAAATCTGGACGGAGCAGGCCCAGTCCCGATCCGAGCAGCCTTGGCGGTCTCAGCCCCAGGTCCCACACACCTGGATTCCTTTGCTGGTTCCTTCATGCGTGAGGCTTATCCGAATGTGTGGAGAGGGGCCTTGAGTATGGCTGTGGCTAGGTTCCGGAGGTCTTCAGTCACCGGGAACTCTGTTTGGGGTGGGGAGGGAAACTGAGGAACCCAGGTATGTGGGACCTGGGGCTGAGACCTCCAAGGCTGCTCGGATCGGGACTGGGCCTGCTCCGCCCAGATTTCCCATTTCCCAGTAGCTAGGCGGTCACACCCAGGGACTGCCCCCGGCACCATGTAGTCCTGTCAATGGCCAACATCCAGAGACTTAAAAGCAAACTCCTGGAAGTGTGTGGCCGCTCTGCAGCTGCACAATATCTTATAGCCTACTTCTCCCTCTGGTAGAACCTGGCAAGCTACCGAGAATTTCCTGCCCACAGGGGAGAGCCTCGCAAGGTCCCCATGGTGTATTAATATGCCAAAACCAGTAACAAGCTGGGTCTCATTCCCCTGACCCTCTAAGAGCCTCCAGTACAGCATCACTGGAAGGACGAGTAGAGAGAGGCTTCTAAAATCTCAGGGCTTGGACGAATGGAGACATTACTGAGACTGCTTGAGAAATTCGATGATCAACAGGATGATGATGATGATGATGATGATGATGATGATGATGATGATGATGATGAAAGTCTTGGTATAAAGGATCTTTCAAATCACTGTTTCACTGTTATCACTGTTATCCCGTCGCTCATCGATTTGCTTGAGCAGGCACCAGTAATGTCTCCATTGTGAGACTCGTTGTTACTGTTTTTGGCATATTGGATATGCCACGGGTAGCTTTCCAGGCTCTGCCATGTGGGCTAGATAATCTCGGTAGCTTGCTGGACTCTCTGAGAGGGGCGGAGGAATTGAACCTGGGTCGGCTGCAAGGCAAATGCCCTACTCACTGTGCTATCGCTCCCACCCATCTTTCAAATAGAAAATAGAAAAAGAAACCAAAGTATCATGCTTTAATCACATGAATTTTAACTATGGTTTATGAAACAAATACTTAATAGACATGTAAAGTCAAGGACAGCAATGGTATTCAGAACTTGCCATCATGCACAGATGGAAGTTTCTGGGTTTTTCCTTTGATTAACAGCCACGATCTTGGGGTGAAAGTGAGAGCTCAGCCCCAGAACCACTTGCCTGTGAAGCCAGGAGGGCAAATGCACGTGCCGTTCAGGCCTTCGCTGTCACAGGTGCCTCCGTTCAGACAGCTGACGTTGGCGCAGGGGTCCTTGTAGGATTCACAGTGAGTCCCTGCAGAGAACAAAGGGGAGAGTCGGTAAGGGGACCACCAGATCGCAGGGCCTTGGAGAGCACAGTGTGCCTGCAGCTGGGCACAGAATGGAGGCAGATTCCTGGAGTGTGTGTGTGTGTGAGTGTGTGTGTGTGTGTGTGTGTGTGTGTGTGTGTGAGAAGCACCCTCAGAGGAATAACCAATTCCATTCCTACCCAACAGTTACATCTCTGTACATCTCTACTTTCTCTGACCAAGTAGCCCAAAGCCCAAAGAAAATTGCAAAAGACAAAAACATATCAGGGCCAAATGCTTTCCAAGTCTCTAAAGAAAATCGCAACTAGCCAGACCCATCCATCTAAGATCGGTGTAAGCAGCGAGCAGGGTCTGGAAGATGAGGCTCTGTGGTCCAACTGTTAGAGAGCCCAGTTTGGCCACCGACCGTGGGAGCAATGAAGTCACCTGGAACTCGAATGTCACTTGCAAAGATAACTCAGCATTCCCGGCAACAGACTGACTGACAGTGCTCCAGACCTCTCTTTTGTGTTTTACGTCTGCACCTTCACTGGATCCTCACAACATGGAGAGAAACGCTCTCAGCTTCGATGTGAAAAGTGAGGTAATCATTTGCAAACACACGGAGGGGATGCTGCAGAGTGCAGTTGTGGAAAGCTGATGTCTGCTCAGTGGTTCACTGGGGTGCAATGAGACTGGCCGTGGGCATCGGCACATGTGTCTGGAGTTCAGCACCCATTGAACAAAAAGGGGACACTTACAAAATCTTTTGACAAAAAGCAAGTTTGCACTGGGATCCCAAAAGTCTCTATCTGAAGAGAGACTGAGAAAAGGATGGGTAACTTGAGCTCTCATGTTAGATGTTCTTACAATTAAAAATACATCATTTTTTGCAGGTCAGAGAGATAGTCAGGAGATAAGGTAGCTGCCTTGCACAGAACCAAGCAGGCTCAATCTCTAACACCATTCATGATTCCCCAAGCACTGCTAAAGGTCACTCTTGGTCACAGAGCCAGAAATAGCCACTGAGCTCCATTGATTGTGACCCCATCCCTCCCTCAAATAATAAATAAAGATACCTTAAATATACATATGTGTGTGTCTGTGTTGACTATATCTTGAAAAATATGGCAAGCCAAGCTGCTAAAATTGTTGGGAATATTGATCTCCCAGATGAAAACAATGGGGCACCCCTGGGAGGGGTCAGCCCATGTCCCTGCCCTGCTGAAGTCCTCATACACACCCACACCCCACAGTTGCTGCTGAGCCAACAACCCAACTCTGCTTTTCAACTAATCTCTGCTAAGACACCAAACTGATGAAAATTCCAGAGACACAAGATTTCAGACTGAGAATTCTGGGGTCTTCTTTGAGTGGGGGGGCATACTTTGGAGGTACATGCTTTTGGAAGCTCCGGAAGCTATACCCACACCCCACAGTCACCGTCACGTAAACTCTTAGGCCCAATTCTACAGAGCCCAAAGTTTGTGGAGCACCTGGCCACAAATGTGGCCACATGACACCTTCAACATTCCACAGTGCTGACATCCCAGTAGAGCACACCGAATTAAATAGGAAAACAACACAGAAGCCTAGCAATCCCAGTAAACAAAAACAATAACACAGAAGGTCAACTAACAACAAACTGCTTAGTAAATCCTCAGATAAAGACTTAATGACCCCCAGGGGAGATATAACAATTTTCACAACTTTTCTTTTACGATAGTATTTTTTGATAATTCCACTAGCCATTTAGTTGTAACAAGCAATATAAAATAAATTATTTTGGGCCTTCTAAAGGGGCAGGCATGGGGGGTGGTTGGGTATAGGATAACATTGGGTTGTCCTTTCTGCCTTGCCGCAGGGAGCCTAGGTTTATTGGGTTGCTCCCATCACAGTGCTCCCATTCCTCTGTGTTTATTTGTAATCTCTTTCTTTGTGCTCTGCTTCCCCAACTGGTAAATCACCTTTACCTCCTAATCAGACTCTGTTAACTTGTAAATATTGATTTTCTCTTTTCCTTAAGTCCTTTGCATAGTTAATTCAGAGTAATGTTCTTTTTGTATAGACACAGAAGACAGTTAATGCTATGCTTTTGTAACTTGGGAGTTTATTGACTCCAAATAATATTCACTCCCAGACATATGTTTCCTCAGTTGTCCTTACTTCCTAGCATCCCAAAAGCAGGGTCCCAAAGAGGGACTGGATGGACCCAGGGCAAGCTGTGAGCTACCCTGGCATCAAAATGGGCCAGGCCAAAGCACCATAATACTTAGCTATACGTTAAGAGCATGGTCATGGACAAATTCTGTCATGATCCCAAAAGTAATGACTAGATTAGGGGCCTGCTAGGGTTAGGAAAGATTAATCTGGCCTGAGCACTGTAGTCTGAGATCTATAGCGAGTTGCCCCCAAGAGAGCCACCCTACAAGCTTAATGTATCTCTTATGGTATTTATACAAAAGAACTAACATTAAGAAGCAGAATTAAGATGTTGATTAAGATGTTGATTAAGTTATTGGACTAAGGAGAGGAGAAACACCCCTAGGTGGTATTTTGCCCTTGAGCGGAAGAAGGGCTTTTGATATATTGATTGTGCTACCAGATGGGGTGTGATGGCTACCCCCAATGCAGGGAGTTGGAGAGAGACCAGGCTGTGAGGGGAGCACGGAGAGATGAGTGGGAGAGACAGGAGCAGATGGGAATGAGGGGCAGTGTGAGACTAGAATGGGAGCTTAGTGAGACTGGAAGAGGCACGTGGGGAGAATGGAATAAACAGCAACTGATCATCAATCAGACTGGTGGATCTCATTTCCTCTTTCATCCGCCCATGGCATCCCAGGTGGAGAAGCGGCCCGACACCACCAAATGCAGGTATTGAGAGAGAGTCATGGGACTTTCCTAGCTGCCCAGTGATTTCACAGTTGAGAAAATGGGGACACAGTGGGGGTAATGTCCCTGTGGTGGTGGGATTGGGATTGGAATATTGAATGCTGTAACAACATTATGATGAACAACTCTGTAAACCATAGTGTTTAAATAAAGAAAAAAAGAGAATATATATGTGTATTAGTATATAATTTTATTTTTTAAAAAATTCAAAAAATCCAATGCTAGTTCCAATGTGTTTTGCTGTTGTTTCTCTAGAGTGTCAGGATGGATGAATAGGTTGATCTCTCATTTCCCGACTCCTCGGAGAAAAAAAGTAAACGACACTAGATCCCATAAAAGGATGTATATCATGTTATTCCCACCTTTCCTGACATCCTCAAGGAAAACAAGCATAAAGCCAGCCACATAAACTGTAACTGAGTAGTATTTATTTAATTTCTCTCCACTTTGTTACTTAGCTCATATTGTGCAAAGAATGGCCACACCCAATGACTCATCCTGTAGTCACTGAAATTACTTTTGCTGGCATTCTCTGCTCTCATTTTTTTTTTACCCAGTGCCTCCATGAGCAAGGCTGAGGCTCATGATGGGAGTTGGGCAGTCAGAGAACATAAGCACATAGAAACAGAACCGCTTCTCTGTAGGCACACTAAGAACGTGTTGGAACCAGATGAAACATTATAGAACGGATGAGCTTTAAGTTTGTTGCGTCCACTTCTCCTCACATCCAACCCACAACATGCTCTGTCACATGGTTTTCTGAAGTGCCTCTTGGTTAGCTTTTCTGTCCTGCTACAACCCGTGCCCTGACTCCTGGCCTCCCGCCTGCTGGCATACGGGGCCCTGATGCCATGACCCAGCTCCCTATCTGTCTCCGGGCACTTGAGTCAGCTTGCCTGACCTTTATTATACTTAAACCCGAGATTCCTGGCAATGTTCATGTTTTGTTTCATTGAAACATTGTCATCTGGAGCCAGGGAGATAGTCCAAGGGCTAAGGTACTTGCCTGAGGCACTGGCCAACCTCAGTTAGATGCCCAGCAAACACTGCCAAGAGTGACCACTGAGTTCAGGGCCTGGGAAAATCCTTAGCACCACTAACTATGGCCCCCACACCAAAAAAGGATTGGCATTTGTGAACTAATTATTCTTACGTTGAGTGTGTCTAGCTTCCTCATCTGGAAATCTAGATTTCTGATTTGCAAGTAGTACAAGATCAATGTTTTTTAAAAAATGAAATGCAAAAGAGGCTTTTCTGCTTCAGAGTATTTATAAAAAATAAATAAATAAGAACTCACATATTGACAAGCTCCCATGGGGTAAATTGAGGAATCAGGTGCCAAAAAAAGGCTTTCAATTGTAGTGGGAAACACAGTCCCCAGAGTTCAGAGCTATCTGAAATCTTAAAAAGATTTCCCAGGATACAAGAGGGGATACAGCAGGTAGGGCACTTCCTTAGCATATAGCCAAACAAGGGTTCAATCACCAAGACCCTATGTGGTCCCCCAAGCATCACCGGTAATGATCCCTAAGCACAGCCAAAAGCAAGCTCTGAGCACTTCCAGATGTGGTCCCCAAACCAAAACAAATAAATAAAAATGAAAGATTTTTTTTTATATCTAAGTGAGAACCAGTAAGCATGATCTTTCCTGAGTTCCTAGTAATCCATTTGTCAACCCGGCCTGAATCACATTAACATAACTGATACACAAACACACAAATGACCACATTTCTCAAATACGGCTGCAAGGCCAATTCTAGGCTAAATATTTAAACATTACAACCTTCAAACCCTAATGAAAACACCCAAGATAATAGAGCAATTGCAGTCTTCTGGGGCTTTTCTTTAAGGGGGGGAGGGTGGCGGGAGAAGGGGGAAACTAATTTTATCCCTTGTTATTTTGCTTTCTCAAAAGATAAGATAGTCACATGAGATCAACTGAGAGTTTCCTGGCAGCAAGACGGGACAAAAGCTCATCTTCACAGAAACACGAGGACTCCGAGGAAGGGTGGTCTTAAAAGTCCCTGGTGACACTGACACTTCCTGGCACTAAGCCATGCAGAGCCCTAGACTATCTGTGTGCCAGTGTCCAAGGGAGCCTTAAATAGAGACGAAATGGACAGGATGCCACTGATAAACCAAGGCTGCCCCCCATCAAACCTCCTCCTCAGGCACTCCTGGACTCTTGTGCTGCTCTCCTCACCCCACCAGGGCCCCCAGCGAGCACACAGCACCGAGGGTTCCATGTCCTCCTTGCTCCCCGCAGAAACACCCTCCTCGCCTCCTCCCTCCCCCACAGCTGGTCTTCATCTGTCACGTTCCGTCAAAGCCGAGCCCAACTCACCTTTTTATTGCTAAAAAATTGAACCCCGTTTCCCCCCAGGACAGAATCCCTCTTTATTGTCCTGCACGCAAAAAAAAAAACTATGTGGAAAGCCTCGTCCCCCCTGAGCTTGCTGGGTTCAGTCATAACTTTTCATCACCAGCCCCTCGCCCACCCGAATCTCTGAATCCTTTGGAGCCCAGGCTGGAGCCTCAGGCCTGGAAGGAATTAGGGACAGACCATCACAGGCCTCTCCTGCCTGAGTGGCGACAGCCAGTGTACTTTGGCTGACACACAGCAGCAATGCCAGGGGAGGCTGAGGCCATTCCAAATCCGCCTTCTGACACCCTTGCTCTGTGTGTGTGTGTATGTGTGTGTGTGTGTGTGTGTGTGTATGTAGGGTCGAGGCAAGCCCTGCTTCCAGCCCAGTCTGAGGAGACACATGCACCGCCCCCCCACACCCACCCACCGTTGGCACGGACCACAGCACGCGCTGTTACGAAACTTATGTTTAGTCTCAAGCAAAAATAAACTGTAATTCAGTCAAAACTAATAAAAATTCATACTTTTCATACTCAGGGATGGAGAGGCAATGTTTCTGAAAACATCTCCTTTCCAATTGGGCTTTTTGAGAGAAGTTAATTTTAGCCTTAGAAAGAGCAAGGTCTCAAAGAGAGAGTGCTGTCACCATGAATCTCGGTGGTCATCACGATTGGGTCGCGATGAACATTCGGGGAAAATGAAAAGCATCAGTTGGTCTCTGGGGAAATGAAGGCAGGTGAAAAAAATGCCTTGATGTGTTCTCTGGACATTACCAGCCTCCTGAAGACATCATCTTATTGTATGAAAATTCATTTTTTCACTAAGAATTTGTCCCAGGTCTTGCCTCTCCCCGAGCTCAATCTTCCCCTCAACTATTCCCAAAATGCCAATGTACACCCCGACCTGGGCCTCATGACAGCTTGTGTGCGTCTGCCTCGCTCTGCTTTTCCAGTTAAGCAACAACCTGAAAAAAAGGGAAGACACTCTGACTTTTGCCATTTTATTTGAATCACAGTACTTGAGAAGTGTGAGCTACAAAACAAACCAGCCCTGAAATTCTAGTTCACAGATGATATTGGAGTATTCCAAAGGACCAAGTCAAAGAAGATGATTTTTTATAACACTTTTGTAGTTTTATCTGTCTTTTGTTTCGGGGCTACGCCCACTTATGCTCAGGGCTTGCTCCTAGAAGGGTTCAGGGGACATGATGGGGTGCAGGGGATTGAGTCTAGGTTGGCTGCATGCAAGGCAAGTACCTTAACCTATACCAGCTCTCCAGCCCAATCTCTGCAGACTTCTAAAAACAATTAGGTGAAATGTGATCATATCAACAAATGACCTTATCACCCTCAAGAAACCTTCAGCAAGCATGAAAATATGAATGAAGATGTTCTTTCTAGAATTCTTTAGAATAGCCTCACATCAGAAGTGACAAGGGAGTGGCAGGCCATACCTCATGGAAACATCACGCCAACATTTAAGATAGAACTAGCTACACTTCCTAGCCATAGCCATGCCAAACATAATAGTACCACTGTATCACTGTCATCCCGTTGCTCGTCGATTTGCTCGAGCAGGCACCAGTAACGTCTCCATTGTGAGACTTCTTGTTACTGTTTTTGGTATATAGAATATGACACGGGTAGCTTGCCAGGCTCTGCCGTGCAGGCGGGATACTCTCAGTAGCTTGCTGAGCTCTCCGAGAGGGGTGGAGGAATTGAACCTGGGTCAGCCTTGTGCAAGGCAAACGCCCTACCCACTGTGCTATCACTCCAACCCAAACATAATGGTATCATTAGGTATTAGGTATAGTATAATTAAGTATTAGGTATAGTATTATTATTAGGAAATAATACAGAATTGCATATGGGCTCAAGCATATGCAATTGGATGTTTTTTTGGAAACTCTTGGATGTTTTCAAACATGAGGGACCAGGGGGGTGCTACAAAGACCCAGAGTGCATGCTTTGCAGTCACGTTCCCCGGGTTTGATCCCTGACACTTCTAAGTGAAGCTCTGCACCACCAGGATAGAGCTTCGAGCCACCAGCCAGTTCTGCACCACCAGACAAGGAAGCCTTGAGTTACCCCGGGGCCCCTGAGCACCCCTGGGGAGGCCCCAAACTAAATAAATACAAACAAATCCAGGTAAAGGATAGGAGCATAGCTGATCCCACTGTTTGCCTGTGCTCTGTCATAAAGCTATGAGCTACACACATTTTCTCCTTTTCCCCCTCTATTATTATGGTTATTGCTACCTTATTGTCAGAAGGTAAGATGAACATTTGGGATCCCAAATTCCCAGCAGCTATATTGTCGTTCATTTCATTTGTTCGGGAGCAATAAAAAATCATCACATTACACTGCTGTAACTTGAATCTTTTTTTTGGGGGGGTCACACCCGACGATGCACAGGGGTCACTCCTGGCTCTGTACTCTGGAATTACCCCTGGTGGTGCTCAGGGGACCATATGGGATGCTGGGAATCAAATGTCGGTCCGTCATGTGCAAGGCAAACGCCCTACCTGATGTGCTATTGCTCCAGCCACTCTTTTTTTTTTTTGACAATACAAGGTTATGAACAGTAATCAAAGCTGCCAAGTCCCACCATGGACCAACTCTGAAGGGAGGACCAGCACTGCAGCGTCTCTGAAAGAGGGTGACTATCGGGCTCCTCCTCACACTTCGCTTCCGTCCCACCGGCAGAGGAAACCTCCTGGGAATGCGTTCCAGACGTGTCCTGGGTTTCATCTGTGTCAGGGAGCAGGCTCAAGGGCAGTAAGAGCAGCTCGGGAGCACTGGCCTGTTTAAGTCCCAGATCTCAAAACTGCAGCAAATTTAAAAGTGAAAGCAGGGCCAGAGAGCTAGTGCCAGGGTTGAGACGCTTACTTGCGCATGGCCAATTTCAACTCTGTGCACCACCAGGAGTGATCCCTGAGCATAGAGCCCTATCCGTAAAAATTGAAGATAAAAAAAAAGAAAATTATGTGGTTACTGCCTTTCTGGACATAAGGATTTTGTATGAGGGATGGGGCAGGCTGAACTGTATGGTTGGCCCCCAGAGCCACAGCAAACAGGTATGTGCCTGACTTGGGTTCAACTCCTAACACCACATGGGCCTGTGGGCATTGCCAGGCTGCAACTGTGGAGGCCCCCTGTACACTGGGGTGGCTGGTATCCTTGGCACTGCAGGGGCCTCATTTCATACTGACACCCTCCAAGGACGTCTATGGGGAGAAAACGCTTCCGCCAAGGGACAGTGACCCCCAGGAGAGAGTGGCACAGAACTAGGACCCTCCTCCCCCACCAAGTCCTCCCCAGGATGGAAGAGGAGGGATGGAGAAGAAAGAAAGAGGGAGAAAATAGAAGAGGGGAGGGGGAGAGAGAGGAAGAAGAGAGGGAGAGGGAGAAGAGGGGAGAGGGGGAGGGAGAGAAGAGAGGGGGGTTCGGAGAAGGAGAAGAGGGAGAGGGGAGGGGAAGAGAGAGAGGAGAGGGGAGGGGAAGAGGGAGAGGGAAGAAAGGGGCCAAGGAGGGAGAGAAGATATGGGAGGGGTGAGGAAGAGGGAGGAGAGAAGGAGGGAAGAGGAGAGGGGGAGAGGGAGCTCTAACCCCACCTATGTCTCTGTCCTTCCTGTCACCACCCCCCCTCTGACATCCCCTATCACAGTGAGTTTAGAAATCCCCCCTTCATTCTGCCTTGCTAGGGCTGATCTTCTCAGTCTGACTCCTGACTCGAGCCTCACCCTAGAAGTGTCCATGCATCCGCCCCAACTAAATAATCCCTCCACTATACTGCAACGAGATTTTCTTTTCCAACGTGTGTTTTTGCTCTTTACGGAAGGCACGGAGTTCTCCAGTGTGGCACCCAACGACAAGCCCACACCCACCAGGGTCCACGCTCTCAGCACACACCACTGACCCGCCTTCTCAGTGGCCCCCACCCCCCAAAACCACTATTTTGTTCTTATAATATACAAGGCAGACAGCCTTTATACAAGCTTTTATTCTAAATCAACATTTTTGGCATTTATATATTCATTGCTATTAATTTAAGTCAGCACAGCAGGTAGGGCTTGCACATAGCCAACTCAGGTTCAATTCCTCCACCCCTCTTGGAGAGCCCGGCAAGCTACCAAGAGTATCCTGCCCGCACAGCAGAGCCTGGCAAGCTACCCGTGGCATATTTGATGTGCCAAAAACAGTAACAACAAGTCTCACAACGGAGACGTTACTGGTGCCCACTTGAGCAAATCGATGAACAACGGGACTACAGTGCTACAGTGTTACATAATATACAAGAGGTTTTGTTTGTTTTTGTTTTCCGACATAACAAAATCCTGTGTTTTTTCTCTTTGATCTTTTAAAATTTTTTTAGTATCTGACTTACTTCACTAAGCATTAATTTTCCTCCATGCATGTGGCAGCAAAAGGCAGGATTTCACTTGTTATTTTTAACAGCTAGATATTATTCCAGCTGCATGTTGACCTGTAGATACACATTTTCTTTATCCTATCATCTACTACTCAACAACTAAAGTCATTTCCCAGGTCTCAGCTCTTGAGAACAATGCTGTGATGAACAAGAAACATCATGTCTCTCTTTGAATTAGTTTTCATGTTCTTCGGATAAACATCCAGAAAGAGTAAAACTGGACCATATTCATTCCCATGTTTTATTCTTGGAGGCTCTCCGAGAGGGATGGAGGAATCAAAGCTGGGTTGGCCACGTGCAAGGAAAACACCCTACTCGCTGTGCTATCACTCCAGCAAGCTACCAATAGTATCCCGCCCGCATGGCAGAGCCTGGCAAGCTCCCCGTGGCGTATTTGATATGCCAAAAACAGTAACAACAAGTCTCACAATGGAGACATTACTGGTGCCCGCTCTAGCAAATCGATGAACAAGGGGATGACAGTGCGACAGTGCAATTCTTGGAGGACTCTCCATGTGCTTTTCAATGGCTAAACCAATTTACATTCCCTCTAACAGGGTATGAGGGCTCCTTTCTCCCCACGTCTTCGTCAAGACTTCCTCTTGAGTCATGGACACCCACTCAACTGTGAGCCCATATCTCTGTGGCCTGAATTCACATTTCCCCAATACTAAGGGATGATGAACATCGTTTCCTGTGCCCGTTGGCCATCTGTATGCCTAGCTGGGGAAGAGTCTATGGGATGAGAACTTTAATACACTTCCCTGTGTTTCAGTCCCTCCCATCCCTGTCCATTCCAGCTTATGGGTCTAGCTAAAACACTATGCTTGTTTTTGGGGTCTCACCCAGTGGTTCTCAGGGTTCACTGCAGTTCATTCCTGGGTTTGCACTCAGGAATCACCCCTGGCAGGGCTTGGGAGACCATGTGGGGGGCCAGGGATCAAACTCAGGACAGCCGAGTACAAGGCAAATGAACGCCTGCTGTGCTATCACGCCAGCCAATCAAACAATATGAACCTTCAGTCTGGTCATTTCTATTTCCCCTTAGGAGTAAGTGTGATGGGGCTCGGAGGCAGTAAAGAAGTTATGGGGAGCAAGTGCATGGCCTGGGTTCAATCCCCAGCACCACAAGGTCTCCTGAGCATCTCCAGGTGCAACCCTGAAGGCCCCAGCACCAGTAGGGAGTCTGGGAAATCCCAAGGACACAGGCCCAAGCAACAACACATCCTTGGGTCCTTACATTCAACCACTGACCTGTTGACTGAGACTCACTGGTAGGGACCCTGGACTCTCTTGTTAAACACAGAACAGGTGTTATGGGCACATCCTTGTTGACCTTGGCTGACTCACACCTTTGGGTAATTTCTTCCTTTCGATGTGAGTTTCTGGCCAACAGAATATGGCAGAAGGCAGGAGGTTTTTGGGATGCAGCTCTGGTCAGTAAAGAGCTGACCGAAAGCCTGGCGGGACCAGGTGACATCATTCTGAGAGCCCTGGCCTCCCCGAATCGAGACTGTTAGAGCAGAGGCAACTCCTCTCGCCATGTCTGGCTTTCCAGAAGCAAGCGGCCAAGAGTTCTGCAGCCACAAGGGCATGAACGTTTCAGGGTCTCAGGGATTTAGAAACTGACCCTTCCCTATGCAAGTCCTTCCCTCCCCAGCTTAGTCAGTACCTCACCCAGACCCTTTCCGTTCTCAGCTTAGTCAGAACCTCACCCAGCCCCTTCCCTCCTCAGCCTGTGAGCAGGCTCCAGCCATGCACTGGCACACCTACTGCCCACCTGTCCTGGGGCTAGTCACCTGCTATCCGTGGGGATGTCCTGGGGCTGGTCACCTTCCGTCCATAGGGTATCCTGGAGCTGGTCACCTGCTGTCTGTGGGGTTTCCTGGGTCTGGTCACCTGCTGTCCATGGGGTGTCTTGGGGCTGGCCACTTGCTGTCCATGGAGATTGTCTTGGGCCTTGTCACCTGCTGTCCGTGGGGTGCTCTGAGGCTGGTCACCTACTGTCCGTGGGGTGTCCCGGGGCTGGTCACCTGCTGGCCCTGGGGGTGTCCTGGGACTTCCCTGCCCAACTTAGTCAGTACCTCACCCAGCCCCTTCCCTCCTCAGCTTAGTCGGTACCTTACCCGGTCTTCTGTGACCATAGAGAGGGAATCATTAATCCATGCCTGGACCTATAAACTTTTACATCCAAACTCACACTGCTGTCTTGCAGTAATTCACTATGCAGTGACAATAATCAATATATGGGGTATGCCTGTTTCTTCTAAGGGGCTCTTCTTCATCTTTAAATTATCATTCACATTAATGTCACCTCTTCAGGCTCCTCTCTAAATGAAATAAGTGTGTTTTCCATCTTCTTCCCCCTGGCTAGATTCATTTAAACTCAATTCCAATTCGGTTAGAATTCATTAAAAATCATTCTTTAAAGGGGTACATGCTGGTATCCTTCCTGAATCTCTGAATGTCTAAAATCTTTCTCTATTATCAAATATAAATAGTCCTTGAACTTGAAGTTCTTTTCTTTCATTCAAAAACTGAAAACAATGTTCCTTTGTGTGCAGTTTTATCATAGAGAAGAACAGTGCAGTATGGATTTGATTCTCTTCCTCTTACATGTAGCCTGCACTACCAACTACCTGTCGAAAAACAACACACACACACACACACACACACACACACACACACACACACACACACATACAACCTCCCAAAACCCCAAATGCTTTCAACTCATCACTGGATTTGAAATTTTACCAGAAAACTTCCAATTGTGTATCATCTCTTTCATTTATTTCAATGACACTCTAAGCCCAGTGTACTTGAAAACTTCCATTGTCTTCAGTTCACAGACTTTTCCTAATCACACTTAATCCTCGCTTCATTTCCATATGTTCCTTGGTCTGGAATCCATCATTCCCATGGACAAAGATCTTTCTTGCCCATTTCCTTTTTTTAACTCATGGTTCTAGTTCCTCACATTTTCCACTTTCATCATAAAACAGTTGCTTCTTTTCATTACCCCAAAACTCAATTCCATTTTGGATGCTATGTATTACACTTGTGCCTCCTCTCTGGCGTGTTCAGAGTAGTCAGACGTCACTTTTTTAAGATTTCCTGGCTTTGTTTCCTGTTGAGTTGCAGCTATAGGTTCCCCTTAGCGGTGATGCTGAACCAATCTCCTTCAGGGACAAGAGATTCTCAGCTGGTGTTAGAAAATGAACGAGACCCATCTACTCAGGAGAGAGATATCCCAGTTTGGGGTTCAGGAATCTCTATGTCTGAGCAGATGAGACCAGGCTCTACCAACCACGTGCATAAAAGAAGGGGCCAGATCAGCCCAAATGCCTTTCTCTTCAGGGATGGCCACACAACCATGAAATTCCAAGAGCTCCCGACCTCATGGGGTCCACTGTCAGCATGGACTTCCTCTCCCTGCACTCAAGGGTCTTTTGGGGTTAGCTGGTCACTAAATGCTCAGTTGTCTCCTAAACCCCGTCTATGTTAGAGTCCAGTTGTAAGTAAAGGTTCACAAACCCACACCCTTTTTGAAAGAACCCCAAACCTTAGTTGAGTCTGAGATTCTTCACCAGGGATCTATCTTCCTGATGAGTCATGAGAGAGATAAAGTAACTGAAAAAAGAAGTTCCCACAAAAATAGAGGAACTGGAATTTAGATCTTATATGGAAGAGGGATAGTGAGCACAAAATTGGCTAATATAAAAGAGAACAGACCTTCAGTGGTTGTGGCTGCAGATAATTGTGAGGGGGCGGGGTTCTCAAAAGATGGACCATGACTCAGCCCATCATCATCAATCAAGAATGTTCTGGAAATTCAAGTTACTGGGTACCACTCCAGAGGGAATGAAACCAAAGCAATAAAGGGGGGCAGGCCATCTCTCTTTTGACATGCCCCCAGCAGAATCAGAAACCACAAGCACATCCTCTTCCTTCGTTTCTGCCACGTGTCCCCTGAAATGGGATTAAACATCCACCAACTACGACTGCCCATTGGCCACTTTTCACACGGCCCACAGCACAGAGAAGGGAGCCAACATATACGAGGGGCAGGGCCAGAGAGACAGACATCTCTTGGTCATCAGGAGGGAATTCCAGGGATTTGGGGGGGGGGGGCAAAATTTGACGGCATGTCAAGCACCAGTCAGGAGTTTGTGCCTTTAAGTGGGGAAGCCTGGGCATGTCATCGAGAGCCACTGTGGTGGCAGCTGGCCCCACGGCCGCCCCTCTCACCTTTGTACTCCGCCAGGCACACACACTCGTAGCCATTGACCAGGTCCCGGCAGGTGGCACCGTTCAGGCAGGGCGCGGACAGGCATTCGTTGTACTCCTCCTCGCAGTAGAGGCCGTGGTAACCTGTGACACAGGGAGAGAGGCCTATGGTCAACCCGGGGGACAGTGAGACCCACCCAGGACCTGCCGTGAGCAAAGCAGTTGGGCGCCCGTTGGAATATAAGGCCCGGTCAGAGGGATCCTGCCACGGGTGGATTCCCAGGAAGACTGACTGGAAGGACGGGCAGGAAAAGGTTTTCCCTCAGTGGCATAAAGGCTAAGTCAGAAGCCAGCCTCATGGCTAGTGTCAGGAAGGACGAGGTCCCTGCCGAGTGGCTGTCATCACTGCCGGCACACGGAAATTGGTTCAAACCAATGGGAGGTGCCGGAGAGATAGTGCAGGGCTAAGTAAGGCCCTTGTCCACCATGTGGAGGACCCTAGGGCCATCCCCGGCAGGCTGAGCATTGCCAGAGGTCACTCCTGAGCAGAGCCAGGAATAACCCCTGAGCACCACAGGCTGTGACCTCCAAACTCAAAAACAGAAACAAAACAAGAGCCAACAGGAATGAACCAAGGATGAGAGGAAGGACTCTGGTCTAGTGCTGACAGACGCCAAGACAGCTTTTCCGTGCCCTCAATATAAGAAACGATCACAACTTCCTTCAGAGCCCTCCTCCCTGTTGCTCGGGCCTGAGGGCTGGGGGTGGGGGATCAGAACACTTGGAGGGGCTGTGGGAGACAGACCTGGACAGGCCTTAGGAGCAAGAGCCGGCCCAGCGGTGTGGACATCAGTTCTTCTAAGCAGCTGGAAAATTATATCCAGCAAGAGAGGATTCGAGAAGGGGGTGTAAATATGGGTTCCCGTTACTCTTCTGGTGAGGGAACAAAGCTCACGAGACTTCACAGAAACTCCTGAGAAAACGTGGAGACTATGATTAGAGCATTTTTTAAATGAGTATTGTCTCAGGAGCCAGAGCAATAACATAGCAGGGAGGGCGTTTGCCTTGCATAGGGCCAACCTGGGTTCTATCCCTGGCATCCCATATGGTCCCCCAAGCACCGCCAGGAGTAATCACTAAGCAAAGAGTCAGGGGTAACCCCTGAACAGAAACACACACACACACACACACACACACACACACACACACACACACACACACTAGGATTCTCTCAATTCAAATATTCTCCCTTGTACTTGATTTTTCCATTACTCAAAAGAGTCAGGGAAAAGAAACCCACACTTTCTCAGTAACCGTGAGCCAGACTCTCTTATTTGCAGAACAGGTGTTTGTGCTGAAGGACGAGGAGACAGCTTTCTTGCTGAGTCGCACCTGTGATGCTGCTTTACACTTTCAAAAACCTCTGCTCCTGCCCAGCTGAGGTGGAAGCCAGCTGCTTACATCTGGCCCCGTCTGAACAACGAGGACCAAGCGAGCCCCGTGCCTGGGCGGGGTCTAGAACTCAGAGAGGCCAAGAAAGCAAATCATGCACATGCAGAAATGACAACTCTCAGCTTTCTTCCAGCTTCACCACTCACTGCCGTCCCAGAAGGTGACATTTGTCCATGCTAATGCCAGCTTTCTCAAAGTGGGAGACACTGCACCCCTGTTGGTAAAGGGGGGCACTGGAATCATCCAGAGGGGGGTAGAAGTAAATGTGGGTGCAACTAGGGGTGTTTCCATTTGTTCTCTTAAAAATAATGTGGATTTCTGGGAAGGTACGAGGCCATTGTTTTTCTGAAGAGGGGAGATAGGCTGAAACCAGCAGGAACCTCGATAGCTCATCTGTGGAAGAACTACATCTGCCTCTTCCAAATAGGTCAGGCCCAGGTTGGCATCAGTGGACAGGTCCCTCTTTGAGTGCGTCTTCCACTCCAGTTGGTTCTGAACCTCTTACTAGACACAGACAGTGCTCTCAGTCTGAGGGGACCCCGCCCTCCCACAGACTGACATGGAAGAGGATTTATCTGACTGGCCCCCTTCGTGCAGCCTTCGGGAACTTGGTCCTCCTCCACTTGGCCAGATCATATCCTTAACACCAGAGATTCTCAACCACAGATGCTCTGAACTCCCAGCAGAAGGGTATCCACGGGCAGACGCATTTTTGGTGCTCACCGGTAGAAGGAAGAGGCAGCGGGTGTGACTGGCCCCAGCTAAGACTCCACAAGGCACAGTCCAGCATGATATCTCAGAGCCAGAGAGCAAGAGAGAGAGAGAGAGAGAGAGAGAGAGAGAGAGAGAGAGAGAGAGACCTACTCAAGAGCCCCCACCACCCCCACCCCCTTCTCAAACTGTGGATCACACAAATGAATGGCGAATGGATGGGCCTGCAAATTTTGACCCCAGTAAGAGGATTTTGAACATTCAAAGAACCAAAATGAATCCAATATCTAGTGTGCAGGGAACATGAGGTGATGCCGGCCGCACATGTCTAGGTTGCATTTCTCAGGCACAAATGGGCCCCGAGTGGGAAGTGTAAGGCCCTGTCCTAGGTCAGGGATCAAGAAACTATGTCCCACAGGTGAAAGGCATGGAAGTCGGCTGGTGCAAATGAAGTTTTATTGGGACACAGCCACACAGCCAGTTTGCATTGTCTATGGCTGCTTTTATGCCAAAAAGTCAGATTCAGTAGTACTTATAACTTTGACCATATGACACACAGAGCCCCAAATTTCTACTTTCTGGCCCCTATAGATCAGGTGTGCCAACTCCTGATCTATACGGACAAGAAAACGTCTCTGTGCAATGGTTTTGGGTATTAACCCCTTAGCAAATATTTGCTGTGCAAACACTTTCTATTTCCCTCGGCTGCCTTTCACTCTTAATTGCTTCCATTGCTACCCTTTGAGTTTGAGAGAGTCCCATTTGCCTAGTTTTCCTTTGGTGGTCTACACTTTTAGTACAATATTCAAGAAATCATCAATAATGAAGCCTTCTCCCCATATTTCCTTCCGGGAGTTTTATAACCTCACATTTTCACTCCACACCAAATGGAATTTTAGGAATGGGTAAGGTAATACAATCGGCCGACAGGAATATGGAAAAAATGCTCACAGTATGATTAATAATTGGGGAAATGCAAATGAAAACCTGGTGTCATCTTACACCTATTAGGATGGCCATTGGGGGGAAGGGAGGAAGACAGAGCTCAGGAGAGAAAGAAGAGTATCAAGCACAAAAAGGATGTGGAGAAATTAAAATCCTTATGCACTGCTGGTGGGGATGGCAAATGGCAAAAAATGGTATTGCTGCTACAAGCAACAAAAAACATTTTTTGAAAAATTAAAACTAGAACTACCTAATGGTCTACCATCCCACTTGTACAGGATTTATCCAAAAGAATGGATAATCAGATCTTGAAGTTGAAGTGCTCTGTTCATGGCACCCTTATTTGTAAGAGCAGAGAGTGAGAAGCAGCCCCACTTCCCATCCATGGAAGCATGGAAAAAGTAAATGTGGCTTCTATGGGAAAAGGAATATTACTCAGTCTTGAAAAATGAGGGATTCCTGTCATATTGCTCTCACATGGACAGAGCTTACGGGCCAATGCTTAATAAGTTAAGCCATCACAGGAGGAGGAAAAACCTCATGATCTCATGGTGAGGAGGAACTCAAGAGTCCAACACACACAGGCAGCAGAGAAGGCTGGTCGCCATGGGCTGGGGAGATGGGGATGAGAAGTGTCTGACAAGTGGAGTTCGAGCTTCAGTTACATAGAAGGAAAATAAATTCTAGAGCTCTGCTGTGTGGCTCTACGTATACTGTTAACAATATTGGCCCACACTCTTAATTTGTTATCAGGGAAGATGGCACACTTTGTCAGTTTTATTACAGTTTTACACATCTATATATTAAAAAAGTTTAGTGTCTCTGGGCTACTTTGCAGTTTGGAACGACTATAGTACCCACAGCTTCTCAGTCGTCCTTGCTCTCCTAGTTGATCTTTTTAAAAATCAACTTGTAAGGGTAATACGGACCCCTACAAGCATCTTTGACCTCTGAATCGAGGTGTTATTTACATAAGCAAAACCCAAAAGCAAGGATCATGAAATCACCCATAATTGTTTTTCATTTTTCGAAAACAGTATCATTATCTTTTTTCCACTGGCAACATGAAAAGCAAACGAGGAAGTTATTTTGCAGGGATAATTAAGTTGGTGATGTTTTTCTTCCTTGGGGGAAGAAAAAAAAAGATAAAGGTTTCATATTCTAAAACTGTTTCTTCAGCAAGAGTAACATTTAAAAGTCTTTATGGAAATGTCAAGGCACCCTTTACAAGCCATGCCAAAGAACCCAAACTGAACTGTTTCAATAAAAAGTCCTTCCCTTCCCAAAGAGAAGGCGCCTGTGGAAAATGTGGCTACCACCCCCTGCTGGTAATTAAGTTGGACCAAAAAAAAAAAATTCCCTGAGTAGTATGGCCTTGGGTTTAGAAAAGTCAGGCTAGTCCAAAGAAAAGTTTTTAAAATAAAAGAACATGGAAGGGAGCCGGCTGGGGGCATGAGAAGGAGTGGGCAGAAGGGCATCGTGTTTCTGGGGAGTGTGTGAGTACACAGACCCTGGGCTCTGGGGAAGAGTGAGAGGGATGGACGGAAATGAGCTAAGGTCAGGAGACCCCAATGCCAAGACATGACCCAATAACCAAAACAATCAAGATACAATCATCTCTTGGTGACCCTCAATCTTCCCGCCCAACATACCCCAGGAGACAGCTCACCTCCACCCCCTCCCCCAGCTAAAAAGCTATAAAAGGGGAATTTCCTTCCTTCACTCTTCCCCTGGGCTCTGGGGAAGAGTGACAGGGGTGGACGGAAGTAAGGTAGGGTCAGGTCAGACCTCAATGCCAACACATGACCCAATAACCAAAATGACCAAGATATAGTCATCTCTTGGTGACCTTCAGTCTTCCTACCCAACATACCCCAACATACTCCTACTCACATACTAGCCAAGAAGCTATAAAAGGAGGATTTTCTTCCTCTGGGAATCCTGCGTTAGGAGACCCCTTTCCCACTATGGGAGACACCCCTGGTCTTTTGTTGGTGTTTTGCTTTTATTAAGACAACGTCATTTTCAAAGTTATTCATAGTTAAGTTGTAGGCAACCTGTGTACCAGGACTAGTGTCAACTCCCCTCCACGGCTGCCCCCAGACCCCCTCCCCTCCCCCACGCCCCCCCATCCCCGCCTTCCCACACCCTCAGCCCACCTCCTGACAGGCCCAGTTTTCAGTTTGGTTCTGTGGTTTGGGTCTCCTCCATCCGGTGTTGTTGGTTCTGCGTTTTGGTATTTGGCTGTCCCACTCTACATACCGGAGACCTTTGATCCCTGCCCCCATTCCTGCCGGTCCACCCCTTCTTACACCCCCCCCCCTTTTTCTTTCCTTCTTACCTTCTCCTCCCTAAACCCCCTGCTACCGTTTTAAACAAAAAGCTCTGGATTTGGCCCATTAAATGCTGTCTCCAGCTTTTGATTTGGGCGTCGTGAAGACAAGAGCCTGGATGGGCTGTGACAAGATTCTGGGTATGTTGAATGTGGGTTCCCCTGAGGAACACTGTATTATTTATCTTCCCTCCTCCAACCCTGAATAATTTTCTGATGAGACTTCCCTGCTCCATTTCATGCACCTAGTTTCTTAGTCATAAATTGACTGTTCATCACTCTAAGCGTTTACCTCTGGGTTCTCGATTCCATTCCATTGGTCTGAGAGCCTACCTTTGTTATAGTAACACATACCTTTGATTGCACTAGCTTTATAATAAAATCTAAAATCAGGGAACACAAAACTCCCTTGATTTTTTTTCCCACAACTGGGTGTGCTCAGGGCTTACTCCTGGCTCTGTGCTCAGGGTGGTGCTTAGACACCATAGTCCGTTCCAGGGATCAAAACTAACTATGTCAGACCCATCTAAAGCAAGCATCTTACCTGCTGGACTATTTCTCTAGCCCTTGGTATTTTGCTTTTTTTTATCAGAACTGCAGTGGGTCAGAGAGATAGTACTGCAGGTAAGGCATTTGCCTTGCTTGTGGTCAGTGGACAAGTGAACTAGTGAACTAGTCCCTAAGAGAGCTGTAGTTTGCAGTAAAGAAGCATTTGTTTGGGGAGTGGAGGGGAGGAGGAGCTGGAGCGATAGCACAGCAGGTAGGGCATTTGCCTTGTAAGCGGCCAACCCAAATTCAATCCCCAGCATCCCATATGGTCCCCCAAGCACCACCAGGAATAATTCCTGAGTGCAGAGCCAGAAGTAACCATGTGCGTCGCTGGGTGTGATGCAAAAAGCAGGGTGTAAAAAAGGAAGAAGCACTTGGAAAGGAGCAAGAAGGCACCAGGGATGTCTTGGTGGGGGGTTGGGGGGAGGTTGATGGGGAGAGTGGGGAGGGGAGCGGAGAAGCAACCAGCTCTGAACACAGGGCAGAGTAGGCTGGAGGGGAGAGCAAAGCCCCAGACAGCAGCATCACCGGGGCCAGGGAAGGGAAGGGGAGAGGGCCGGGAGCAGGCTCACATGTCAGTGCTCAAAAATTAGAACTAGATTCCAAGTTGAGGGTTACTGGGCCCGATTTCAGGGTCCTAAACTCTAGGCATTCCCTGGGGATTATGTTGTATCTTGGGAACCTGAACGTGGGCTGTGGGGTGCTTATCACACTGACTCACGGGTTCCGGCGAGATGTAGGTGGAGAATCACAGATGGTGGGTGGTAAACCCCTTTGGGCAATGGCTGACCCTCCTAGAAGGGGGGAGCACATTTCCAAGCTGAGACTGGGGGTACTGAGCAGCAGTGCCTGGTGGCCCCCTCGATAGAGCTCCTCCTGGAAGGGAGGATGGACGGGAAGAGGGAAGAAGGAGGAGAGAGATGCTGCCTGGGGAGTTGGAGTGGGGGGGAGGGGGCGCTGGGATTGCCGGGCGTGACCCCTGGAAGACCTAAGGCCCAACACAATTGTAGGTTTCCACAAAGATCCCAGGAGGGAGGCTGTTCTAGAAAACACCGCCGCCGGGTACCAAGAGGCCTCTGTGCCTCTTCTCCTTCGGGCAGCAGCCTGAGCCCCTGCCCTTCCCTTCCTTGTCTCCTCTCCGCACAGTCCCACGTGAAGGTCAGAATCTACATGATCCCACCTCTGCCCATGCGCTGTCCACTCAAAGGCCCTGCCCTCCACTCACACCCCACGCTGCAGAAGCCCCCGACAGCCCATATCTGCCGAAGCCCATCACAGCACACCCTACTGAAGCTCTAAACAGAGGGATGTGCCAGGAGGCAGCTTATCCCAGCCACAAGGCTGCCGGGGAGCCCGCGCTTCCTGTGAATGGACTTTGCAAAAGCACAGTGGGTTGAGGATGAAGGGGCAGGCTGTGTGCTGACCGCAGGGCCCGGCCAGGTCTAGGCCAGGAGGAATTTGAACGTGTGTGTGTGTGTGTGTGTGTGTGTGTGTGTGTGTGTGTGTGTATCTGTGTGTTTGTGTTGGGGGGAGGTGGGGGGGGCCGCAGAGGGAACAGATTACTTTAAGGTCCGACTGAAGTTTGTGGGGGAGAAGGGGATTGGGTTCTTGAAGGACAAGTCGCAACTCACAGGATGTTTTTCCCTGTTTCAAGTCTAGGCCAGTCCTGGGAGAAGGAATCTTCCGGCCCCCTAGCCCAGAGCAGTTAAAAATGGGGATAAAGAGGAAGTAATCCTATTATGCTCAGAAGACTGTGAGCTTTCAAGTTCTGGCTGAACTGAGGAATCACCGCAGAATCATTCAGCGCCTTAGAGTATCAAGCAACACATTGGTTGTGCTGTGCAGAAAGGGGTGAGTGTGTGTGTGTGTGTGTGTGTGTGTGTGTGTGTGTGTGTGTTTCTCTTTACTGGTAGGTTTACAGTAGAAATATTTGTATTAAATTTTGATTAAGACATCATGATGTACAGAGTGACTCATAGTTGAGTTTTAGGCATACCATGTTCCAGCACCAATCCTGCCCCCAGTGTCCACTTTCCTCCCCCAGTGTCCCGAGGTTCCCCTCCACACCCCACCCTGCCTCCTTATCAGGCACAATTTTCAATTTGGGAGTGGTGGCTTGAATTTCATGTGCTGTTTTCCGTGCTGTTGCCCCGTGTTTGGAATGTTTAGCTAGATCCTCTCTCTACCCGAGATGTTCCCGTGGCCCTTAACCCCAGAACAAAAGTCTTTTGAAGAACAGAAAAAATAAAGCAGCAATTAATGTTAACATTAGTTCAATCAAGCTTGCAGATGTTCTTTTTTTTGGGGGGGAGGGATGTGGTGGAGGGCGCTTCACTTGGCTGACCTCAGGAATTACTCCTGACGGGGTTCAGGGAACTCTATGGAATGCTGGGAATCACACCTGCATGGGCTGTGTGCAAGGCAAATGCGCTACCCACTGTGCTATCTCTCAGAAGCTTCAAACACAAGGCTAATGTTGCTACTGCACAGACTTCCAGGGAGTAACTGTGCTCCTGTTACTCCGGCAGACATACAGATACACAGGCAAACACACAAGGAAGAAACTGAATAAGGAAAAGGTCCTGTAAATAAATAAAGAACATTTGTGGGTGTGGGGAGGAGAGTGCTACTGCTGTTTCTTTGACATCTGAATTTCTTATTCTTTTATGGCTTGGGGCACCTGAGCCAGAGAAAAAAGCCGAGTCAAGGACCCCATTGTTGGGGTTCTTATAAGCATTTCACTGAAGGGCTCTCCATGGAGGATAAATTAAAGCTTCCGAGTCTCCAACCTCCCTTTTGTTCATATGTTGCTGAGTCTGCTAGAAACTCTTGCCCTCCCTCCAGGGCTCTGGGAAAGGATGGATAATGAACTGGGCAGCGGCTCTCCAACACATCCTGGACAGGCGTGCTGGGCAGCCCCTGGGTCTCGTGTCTGCCCCCTTAATGAACAGAGTAATCTTTAATTCAACCATGGGTTATTAAAGTGCCAGGTACCAGTGCATCACTGCATGGGAACACACAAGACGCCTCTACGTCTGGGGGAATCTCTGAAATGAGAAAGATGCCAAAGAGCTGCCAGAAAGGAATGTCAGTTTAGAACCGGGAAAGTGTAAGCCGGCGTTTCTCAAAGTGAGTGATAGGACCCTCCAGGAAGATGCTGGAACTATCCAGGGAGGGAGAGAGGGGAGCAGTAGCCTCAAGTGCAGCTGAGGTGGGGGCGGGGGGAAGCTTTCCACTAGTTCACTTAAATAAGGTAGATTTCCAGGAGCGGTGTTGAGTAAACTCTTTTTCTGAAAGGGGTTGGGAGTTAGGCACACTACGTTAGATATCACCTACTGCAAGTCACAAGGAGTCTGGGGTGGTGGCAGGAAGGTGACAGAGGTCAATCTTGATCAAGAAACAGGGGAACTACCCCGAAGAAAGAGTGATGGCTGGGAGAGGTGAGGGGGCCGGAAGAAGCCAAGGGAACAGTTTGGGGCTGTGCAACGGGGTGGGCAGAAACCCCGAGGGAAGGGGTGGGTTGGGTGCACTGAAACAGGCACAAAGGGCAAAGAAGACAGCAGAGGCAGACAGGTGCAGGGCAGGGGGCACAGTCATGGAGGTAAGGGTGTTTCTGAAAGATCCCTGAGGCTTCTTCATGGGAATCGGCAAAGGACCTGTAAGGACCGAGCAGAAAATTCAGTCAAGGGTTAACTGCCATCATCTTAGGGAAACCATGGATGGGACTAAGCATTAGTGATACCAACCAGAGAACAAATGTCAATGGCCAGTTAATAAGCAAGAGAGTTCCTGGTAATGAACAGGATGGGAAGGGCAAGAAGGAGGGCAAGGATGAAGGTTGAAGGTGGACCCCCATTCCGGGCTGGCCTGAGCCAGAGCTGCTGCAGTCACAGTGGCCCCGTCTCTAGGGCAAGTAACTTAGACAAACAACAGATTCAGCTGCAGGAATATGGGGGGACGGAGGGCGAAATGGATGGTAGGGAAGGAGAAGAGTGTGGAATTCCTTTCTTGAAGGAAATCTTCATTGCATGAAAGGAATTGACTTTCCGCCAGGGGCAAAAACAAATTTTTTAATTAAGGCACTGTGATTTACAAGGTTATTCATGATTGAGTTTCAGGAATCAATGTTCCAATGCCCCTAGTTCATTTTAATGAAGAGTAGCTGATGGCGGCCACATCTCCAAACACTAAACTCAGTGCAGGACAAGGCACTCTTGAGCTGGAATCAGAAAAGCAAGGTTTTGGGTCAGACACCGAAGCCGGGGTGAGGGGGATGCACAAAGGGAGAGAGAAAAGAAAGGGAGGGAAGTCTGGGAAATGAGAGAGAGAAGGAAGATAGAAACCTAGAATTATCAAGATGAAGACAAGAAAAATGCAGCATAAGAAACTCGCAAAAAGTGGTTCAGATCGTGAAAGGATTCTGTCCACACATCTCCCCAGTGGTCTTCAAGCCAACCAGAGAGTTTGTGAACCTCCCACCTTAGCATCTCCCCAACCCCCAATTCCAGTCAGCACGTGACGAGTGTCCTCTCCAATGCCTCTTCACCGACCCCCAAACCACAGGGTCACTTTCTCCACCAAGCCCACGTCATCATATACCTGCTGGTAAACCACAGGGACTCACTGTAGACACAGCCCACCCCAATGGCTGTCCCCCTTTTAAATTATGGGACTCGGCACCCCCCAACCTCTTCTTTGCACCACTGAGTCCAACTTCCTCCCATCCAGTTCCTCTGTCAGCCGTGCCCTTGGATCCTGAGTGGGCACTGGCTGGCCGGAGCGTGCATCATTACCTGCAGAGACCCACCAGGGACGGAATGGAGCCCAGCTTCACCCTCCACTGCGGGAATACAGAGCGGGGTGATGAATCTCTCAGACACTCCAGAGGGTGAACTACAAAGATTCACCCAGAGCAGAGCAGACACAATGGGGAAATAGCATAAAAGTCTACCAAGCCACAGAGTAAAGAAAGGAGCCCAGAAGGTTCCACCAACCAGCACTACAGTTTCTCAGACAATGAATTTAGAGACAGCATGATGGGATGCTTAAGGACCTCAAAGAAACAAGAGGTCAGTCGGTCAAGAGAGCACAAGAAAGTATGAGAGTAGAACTGAGAGAACCACAAACAGAAATGACAGAACTAAAAGGTAGGGAAATATTTTTTTAAAAGATCAATGAAAGACCTCACCAGTAGAGCAACACAACCAAGGACAGAAAGAGGAGAGTTGGAAGACGGGATGCAGGAAGCTACTAGAAACCAACAGAAGATGAATGACAGTCTGAAAAGGGGAAAAAAAACAAACAGTACATCAGACAGCTAGGGGATAAGTTCAAGAGGAACAATGTAAGAATCACAGGTGTGTCTGGGGAACAGGAAGGAGACATCAACAAGGAACTGTTGGCAAACTAAATCAGAGATAAGAGTTTCCCAGAAGCACCTACCCCCATATTCAAGAGGTCCAAAGGGTGCCCCAGCCAAAATAGATCCAAATAGAAAAATTCCAAGACACTAAAATCAGAAAGAAAAGCTAAAGACAGAACACTGTAAGTAGCAAGATCAAAAATGGGACCCACACACACAAAGAAATCCCACAAGACTCACAGCATATATACCAAAGGAGACTATGAACCAGGAGAGTATGGTGGGGTACAGTTGGAAAACAAACTTAATAAAACTAATGTCTCACAGAGCATGAAGGGTTTCCAACGGGCTCAGAGAGAGCCCCTCCACCCCCACCAGGGAACCAATGGTCTCAGAGGCTGATCTTGCAAGGCCAACAGCCTGGTGGGGTCTTTGGGGTGTTGGGGGAGTTTGAGAGATACCATGGATTCCGTGCCACTCGACTTATCCTTCATTCTGGTAAAGGGTCCTGAATGTCATTTCATTTTTATTACAATGGTGTCATCACCGGAGCTGAGAGCATTCCCGTGTAGGGTACTCTGGATCCTCCAGGGACCACTGGCTCCATGACAGTGTGTGATGTGCTTCATGAGCAGTCCTGGGCACTGAGGGACACTAGGTTATTTAGAGAAAGAGGGTTCCTCACCTAGCCTCAGGGGTCATGCAACAGGCTTTGAGGCTGCGACAGGAAGGCCCTGGATGGTGCCTGGCACGGAGTAAGGACCAGTTACAAGTGGCGTGTGGTCATAGGGCTTGCTAAGCCTAAACACTGGACTCAAAACAACCCGTGGGCATTCTCATCCTGCCGGGGACCCCATTTCCTGGATGCAGCAAAAGCATCACACATCCGAGCCCCAAAGGATGCACTCACCCCCGAGAGCCCTGTTTCTCACATATCTGGACTATCATACAAAAAAACAGACTCTATGTCTGGCTTTTACTTATTCATTCATTCATTTTGAATCACTGTGAGTTTCAGTTACAAAGCTGTTCATGATTGGGTTTCGGTCATACAGTGTCTCAACACTTGTCCTTCCACCTGTGTACATTCCCCACCACCAATGCTCCCAGTTTTCTTTCTGAAGCATGCACCCCTCCTGGGACCTGTGTCTATGGAGGGTGCTCTCTCTCTGTGTCTCTGTGTCTCTGTGTCTCTGTCTCTCTCTCTGTCTCTCTGTTCTGTCTTTGTCTTTCTTTCTGTCTCTGTCTCTCTGTCTCTTCTCTGTCTCTCTGTGTGTCTCTCCTCTCTCTCTCTCTCTCTCTCTCTCTCTCTCTCTCTCTCTCTCTCTCTCTCTCTCTCTCTCTCTCTCTCTCCCTTCTGGACATTGTGGTTTGCACTGAGAGGCTATCATGTTTGTTCCTTTACCTGTTCTCAGCACATAGCTCTTATCCAGAGTGATCATTTCCAACTATCATTATCATAAAGGTCCTTTTCAATCCCAACTGCAGCACTTGAGGCAGACTTCCAACAGTGGAACAATTCTACTGACTATTTTCATACTGTCCCTGGGTATTAGTCTTATACTATGTTTTTTTTATAACCCACAAACAAGTGCAATTATTTTATGATCGTATGTCTGTCTCTCTCCTTCTGACTTAATTCACTCAGCATGATACTCTTGTGTCCGTCCATTTATAAGCAAATTTCATGATTTTATATTTCCTCGTGACTGCGTAGTATTCCACTGTGTAGATGTACCACAGTTTCTTTACCCAGTCATCTGCTCTCGGGCACTAGAATTGTCTCCAGATTCTGGCTATTGTGAATAGTGCTACAATAAACATAGAAGTGCAGATTTTTTTCTGCAGTGTGTTTTTGCATCCCCAAGGTATATTCCCAGGAGTAACATTGTTGGGTTGTATGGAAGCTCAATTTTCAGTTTTTTGAGGAATGACCATATTGTTTTCCAAAAAGGCTGGATCAATCAGCATTCCCGCCAACAATGAAGGAAAGTCCCTTTTTCCCTCATCTGCACCAGCCCTGGTTGCTCTTGTCCTTTTGGGTGTGTGCCAGTCCCTGTGGTATGAGATGATATATCATTGTTGTTTTGATTTGCATCTCCCTGATGATAAGTGATGTAGAGCACTGTTTCACATGCTTTGGCCATTTGCATTTCTTCTTTGAGGAAGTTCTATTCATTTCTTCTCCCCATTTTCTGATGGGGTTGTATTGTTTTTTTTCTTAGAAAGTTATATCAGTGCTTAGTAGATCTTTGGTGTTCGCTCCTTATCAGATGGGTATTGGGTAAATAATTTTTCTCATTCTGAGGATTGTTTTTTATTTTGGTCACCATTCCTTCTGGGGTGCAGAAGCTTCTAGTATAATGTAGCCCCATTTGCTTATCTTTGCCTTTACTGTGTTTGGCTTTTAAAATCTACTCTTTTTACTTTCCTCAGCCTCCGTCCCGGAGACTGACTTCTGGGCTCAATCTGGTTTTCTGCTTGACAGTAAAACTTTGCCTCACTGCTTCATCTTTGATGCCAAACTCTGAATTTTCTCTCTAACAGTGTCTACTCTCATATCCTGAGCAGGAAGGCTGGTGACAAAAAAAGATACTCCAAGTGGCTGGAGTAGAATTTGTTAGGGCAGTGAAAACACTGAGCAAAATGTTTTGCCTACATAAATGCAGTGAAAGTTATTTTCTTTACAGAGGTCTGTTTGGGACAAATGAAAATGAAAGTCCAGAGAAAATTAATTCCAAAATGGAGAATGGTATCTGGGGGGTGGATGTAGGGCTGATTGGACCCCACCCACCAGGGCTCAAGGCTGACTCCTGGCTCTGTGCTCAACAGTAAACCCTCATGGTCACTGTCACTGTCATCCCGTTGCTCGTCAATTTGCTTGAGCAGGCACCAGTAATTTCTCCATTGTGAGACTTGCTGTTACTGTTTTTGGCATATCGAATATGCCACGGGGAGCTTGCCAGGCTCTGCCATGTGGGCGAGATACTCTCGGTAGCTTTCCAGGCTGTCCAAGAGGGGTGGAGGAATCGAACTCAGGTCGGTGGCATGCAAGGCAAATAAATGCCCTACCACTGTGCTATCGCTCCAGCCCAACCCCTCGTGGTACTCAGGGGAACACATGTGGTGCTGGGAATTACACCAGGATTAACTGTGTGCAGCACAATCTCCTTCACCCCTGTTCTATCTCTCCAGCCTCCAGCCTCCAGGGAGCCCAATTCTGAAAACTGTTTGCGTGGAACGCGGTCACAGCTAAAGGGGTTTCGACCTTTTTTATGTATCAACTAGGTACTTTTTCCTCCCCCACCCCCGCTTTTTTATTTTGGGCGGGGTGGGGTGGTCACACCCAGTGATGCTCAGGGGGTTACTCCTGGCTCTGCACTCAGGAATTACTCCTGGCAGTGCTCAGGGGATCATCTGGGATATCGAGGATCAAACCCAGGTCGGCCACATGCAAGACAAAGGCCCTTCCCACAGTACTTTCCTCTGGCCCCAGTGGAAACTTAGATTGATTTAAAAATATATATATATTTTGCATTTTGTCTTCAGAACGGTCACAAACTAACCACCTGAAGAAATAAACCTCTCCCATGGATTTTCAGCCTCGTCTTGTGTCTTTTTCATGACGCTTTTGGCCACTAGAGGGTGGATTTTACCTATGATCTCTCCAAGCTAAGAGGAACAGGAAAAGGTGGCTACTTAGGAGCTTAACAAAAGATGAGGAACAAAAAGAAGTGTTTGAGCAAGGAATTCGTGGCAAGGAAACAAACATTTAAACAAGAATCATTCCTTTAATAACAAAGTTCAACATTCACATATTTCTTTACTGTTTCCAAGGAGTGCACCAATCTATCCTTTCTAAAGTGGCCTGTTTTTCTTCCCACATTTGTAATAAGAATTCTTTGCAAATATACTAATGTGCAGCAACAGCAATAGTACAGTGGGAAGGATGTCTGCGTTGCATGTGGCTGCCCTGGGTTTGATCCCCAGCATTGCATACAGTCAGTCCCCTGAGCACCACCAGGAGTTAATCCTGAGTGCAGAGACAGGAGTAACCCCTGAGCATTGCCAGGTGTCACCCAAATCAAAACAGAACAAAACTGTGGCCAGAGAGATAGTCCAAGGGCTAAGGCACTTTCCTTGACATGACTAAACTGGGTTGATCCCTGGGACACCATGTACTCCCCTCAGGAGTGATCCTACCACAGAGCCAGGAGTAAGCCATGAGCCCTGGCAAGGATGACCTCCAAAGCAATAACAACAAAAGTCAAGTGCTTGCAACACCAAAAGGAAAGCACCAAAATTCAAGACTAATCAAAATACCCAGACAAATATTTACGAATGATTTCACAGATTACTGTGTGTGCTGACTTATTAACAGGAAAGAAGCTGTAGCAGAGAAATAGTGTCGTAACCTAATCTGCTGATCTAGTATGTGAATACCTATGGGACCCTTGCAGACACAAGAGACAGGAACCAGGGGGCAGAGTGGAAGAGTGTTGGGACCCAACCCAAAACTAAACGAAACCCCCAGGTGACCATCTTTATGCAAGGATACATACAAATAAAGTGGGGGGTGGGGTGGGGACTTTGAATGGTTAGGCATAGAAAATATTTTTAATGCTTAATTCTTTATTTTTTAAATCTATTTCACAAGTTGCTGGTTAAACTTCTTCATGTCACTTGCTGCTGGCCCGGTAGTAATGACTATAGGTAGTTGGAGGTAACTGCATCATTCACACTATGTCTCGGCATGCCCCACTCACAACGGCGTCAAATCAGTATTGCCTAGGAACCGTTGGCAATACCAGTTCTCAGCCTGCTGAGACCTCGGGAGTCCGAAACTCTGGGTGTGGTTAGGAACAAGCCCTTTAATAGTTCAACAGTTCTCTAACGCAGAGTTTGAGAGGCACCAAGCAGTAGAAGAACAAAGAACACAGCACTCCCTACAACCTCTGGCTCCCGAAAATGTAGGCATAGTAGGCATTACCTGTGGAACTATTGCTGTGTACGCACTTGAATAACCAGAGCAGCCCCCTCAGAATGGCAAAGGAACCATAAAACACACAGCCAGGGCAGGAACCCGCCACTGGCATATAAATCAGGCAACAGTGAGATGTACAAATGACCTTCCGCTCATGGAACAAATGAGACTGAGTAAATAAAATCCCCCATGGGTGGTGGGTGGGGGGTGCTTGAGGAAGAAAGCCATGCAAAGGAAAACCACATTGACAGCAAGTGTTGAATTTGAAAAGGGCAAAAGGAGGCGAAAGAACACATAAATGGGGAACATTCAGAAGTCCTTACATGACAGGGAGTCATACGTGCCTATTCAGGACAGCTCTAAATTCAGGTTTCAAAGCATCATTGCCCCCACATCTACGATATGCTTCTCCTTGACTCCTGAGAACCAACGGAGCTTACAGGGTTAATGGGCAGAAAGTGGCAGCCAGCACTGGAGAGAGATAGAGAGAAGACGGGGTGGCAGCCTCTGGGGGTGAGGGGAATACAGAGGTGTTGGTCAGGTGCTGGTCAGGGTAGAAACATCCAGCTGAAAGACGAGGAAGTTGGACCCAGCGTGATAGCACTGTGATAAGGCACTCACCTTGCATGTGGACAACCTAGGTTTGCTCTCCAGGACACCATATGGACCCCCAAGGCTCCCCAGGAGTGATCCCTGAGCACAACTGGTGTTCGGAGGGTCTGATCCCCTGTGCACACGCAAGGAAACCATGGGTGAGCACCGTGACCAGGAGTGCAGCTCCCCATGACCATCTGTGAGTACTGCAACCCCTGGTGAGCCTTAAGACACATGTGCATGAACCAGCACCACGAGAAGAGTGTGGCCCCTGATAAACACGTGTGCGGGCCCCACTGTGCGGAAGGCGGTGGACCAGGGTAACTGTAAGAACAACGCGAAGGGAAGCGGGTGGGGGGTGGGGGGGAGGAAAGCTCTCCGCCCACAAAGCCAAGAGCCCCTCAAGGCCCTGCCAAGCAGACGGCGTTCACAAAAGAGCATGTGGCACTGCATCAGGAAGCGCTCAGTACTCTGCAAGAGGGTCGGGAGTTCTGCAAAACCAATAAAAGCCTTGAGTCAACAGCCTGCACCAAGGTCACACATCAATCTGCTCTAGGCAACCCCGAGCACTCGGAATCTTCGATAGAACTGAAGCAATTCTGCTAAAACACTCTGTCTACACAGCCACTCCCATCGTTTCTCTTAAATTGAAAATTAATGGCTGGGAGAGAGAGCCAGGGGAAGCAATGCACAGCATTGTCCCTGGGCCTTTAGATAAAATCCAAACCGGCGGAGACCTTAAGAGCACTCTTACTCAATTTTATGTGCGTAGTGCTCATTTCAGGTAAATCTTAGATTGTATTAGCATTGAATTATTCATAATATTAGCTTTTAAATTGATATATTGCTTTCAAAAAAACACGACAGATTCTGAAAATGATATTTTTTTTACTTTGTCAATTTATCATTGGCTTACTATTGAGTGGAATTCCAGGAATTTAGCTCTATTTACCTATAGAATGATGTCAGAAATCCCAGAGGAAAGAAGTACTAAGACCACATCCATAATTAGAGAGCAAGAGAGAGACAGAGAGAGAGAGACACACACAGAGTGAGAGAGAGACAGAGAGACAGAAAGAGACAGAGAGACAGAGAGAGAGGGACAGAGAGAGATGCACAGAGAGAGACAGAGACAGAGACAGAAAGAGAGACAGAGACAGAGAGAGACAGAAAGACAGAGACAGAGACAGAGAGAGATGGACAGAGAGAGATAGACAGAAATAGACAGAGACAGAGAGAGACAGAGACAGAAAGAGAGACAGAGACAGAGAGACAGAGACAGAGAAAGAGAGACAGAGAAAGAGAGAGATCTAGCCCAAATGGGTTTGTTTTCTAAAGAAAGAGTCCTAGTACGGGAACAACAAATGGCCAAAGTCACCCGTCAAAGATTTGGCCTACTGACGGAGCTGACAGGAGGTTGGGTGGGGGAAGGTGGGCAGGAGTGCACTCCCGGTGGCGGGTGTGGTCCTAGAATGACAAATGCATGAAAAGTATGATTAACGGTACCTCAATAAAAATGTGTTTTTAGAAAACGCACAGGGGGGGCTTGAGGGCTGGAAGGAAGGGGGGGGGTATATGACATATCTTCTCCTTGGGCCTGGGGCCAGGAAGCCGGTAAGTCTCGGGCGTCACCTAGAGCACAAGGAGGGAACGCGTGAGCCCGGCTCATGGATCCCCCCTACCAACCCCGACCGAGCCCGTCTCCTGGAGCGAAGACACCGCCGAGCAGCAGGCATCGCGCGAGTCGCTCGTGTTGGAAGTGCAGAGGAAAGCACCCTTCGGGGATACTCCCACGTAACAACCCATGGGAGGTCTTGGGCGACGCGGGTGGGAATGAAGGGGGGGGGGAAATGTGAAATTTCCGGTAGGCGGGGACCGCAGAGGAGAGCAGCATTGATCAAGAGAGACTCCCCAGGCTGCAGGAGGACACCCCGCCTCTGAGTCAGAAGAAGGGCAACTTTAATGAGGTGCTGCAGGCAGACCCCAGGGTCAGCCCTTGGCGTCCTAGTGGAAACACAGGCAGCGGGTCCCCCTACCCATCCACAGTATCATTCCTGTAGACGACGGCAGCGGAGTAGTGGGGTTCTCTGGGGCAGGGACATGCAGTGATGCACCTCAGTCTCTCACCTCACTGCTGACTTGGTGAGTCCCGGGTTCTGCCCCATCTCTGGAGATGTGGAGCCAGAGGAGGGTCCAGGCAGACTCTTCCTATGAGGGGTCCACAGGCAACTGCACAGGCACACACATCTCTCGAGGCTGCCACTAACTGATGCTAAGAGGCGGTCTGCCTCAAGCCCCATCTCACTCTACCACCAGGTCACTTTCAGACGCCCGTGCCCCAATAAACCCCAAATGCATGTGGGGACAAATATCTCCCTGGCTATATCAGGCTCAATGCTTTATCTTTGGTCATTTGCTGCTTGAGTCGTGGTCACCGTTTGCCCTGTTTCCAGTCCACTTTGCAGTCCCAGAAGAAGCTCCAGATCCCAAGTGTCCAGTTCAACTCCCCACCCCAAGGTTTCTGGGTCTTCTCCAGTCTCGGGCTGAGAAGTGGCGCTAACCTGGGACTCACAGAGCCACCCTAGGAAAAAGTCCTGCTAGCCCTTGGCATGGGGATGGTGGCACCACTGCCCAGAGCCTGGCAAGCAAGCCCTGGTCTTTCCCAAAGCCACCCATGCACCGAGGGCTCAAGAATGTCGAGGGCCAGGCTGGAGCAATAGTTCAGCGGGGAGGGCATTAGCCTTGCATGCAGCCAACCCGGGTTCGATCCCCAGCATCCCATATGGTCCCCCAAGCATCGCCAAGAGTAATTTCTGAGTGCAGAGCCAGGAGTAACCCCCGAGCATCGCCAGGTGTGCCCCCACCCTCGCCAAAGAAAAATAAAAAATGAAGAATGTCCAGGGTCCCGAACACGGACCCCATCATTAGCCCAGCTCCAAACTTGAACCCCAAGTGGGCACAGATCTGCTTGCTCAATGGTTCCCTCCTGAAAAGGAGCATCTGATTGTCTTATCCCATCTTCATCTCTCCCATGCGGGCACATACATCACTGTGGGTGAATGTCACTGTGCTATGGTTATTAAGTTTATTTTATTTCATGTTGAAGCTGTGCTAGTTACCGACTCGTTCATGGGCCCTGACAAAACATAGATTTGTTGGTTGGTTGGGGTGGGGGAATCTTTTGAAGTGGTGCTCAGAAACTTAGGGGTCCCTCCTGGCCATTTCTGGCTAACCAGGCCAGTAGGTCAGTACAAAGGTCTGAAGATGTGATCCTGTCTGGGCCGTGCATACTGTGGATAACCAGGGCCAAAGCTGAGGGTGCTCGGAAACCTTCAGGATTATGCCAGGTGATGCTTAAGGAACCAGAAACTAAACCAGGGTCAGCGGCATTCCATGGCCTATGCTCTGACCCCTAGTTCTATCTGTCCAGCTCACATGCTCGGTTTTTCACAGGGGCAATATAGAAGTGGAAACTAAGATTAACCAAGGCCAAGTGCACAGCTATTTACTGACATATTTTTCAGTAATACCTAAATATTTTTCAGTAATACCTATTTTTCTGCCATACCTAAGTGTAGAAGGTCAGGCACACTAGATTTTACTCTAAATTCCAGAGTTCCCCCCGCCCCCACCCCCGCCAAATGAAGGCAACAACTTAGTTATAAAATAGTTTAATTGAATCTTCAGGGACCTCCGTGGCCATGAGCTTGATGGGAATTTCCTGAAATTATGAGCAAGCTGAGCTTCATCAGACAGAGCCATTCTCGGAAACGCACGAGTCAGTGAGGGAAGTTGCTACTTCCGACCCGCGTTCCAGGTAAGATGATATAAAGTGATTATAGCTGTGAACTCCTGCTGTCGGCAGCTACATTTCCTACCTTTCAGCGTCAGCCCAGCAAATGACTAGTTACGAACGATTTGAATTTTAAGGGAAGCTCGTGGGAGCAGAGGGAGCAGAAATCCCTTATAATTAAGGGCCAGCTCGGGAACACGTTCATACATATGGATTAGCCCTTCAAAGGCACACGGGAAAGCAGCCGTGTGAATAGACTGTTAACATCAGGAATCTCAAAAAAAAAATAAAAAATAAAAAAATAAACCATCTGCTCCACCAGCACGTGGCCCTGCCTTCATTACCAGGGTCCTTCCCCTCCTTTATATTCATCCCTTAAGAAGACACAAATCATGAAGTCCCCAAACACCCCCACCCCTCCAAATCAGAATGAGAAGGAAATGGTGACAAAGAATGGCCTGGGGTCGGGCTGGGAAGCCTAGCTCGCCTCCTTGATGGATGTTTAGAGTAGGATTCTCCCACAGAATGCCGTGCCTTGCGCTCCTATCCTACAAGGCATCATCTTCCAAAAGCCCCAAAGTGAGTAGTGGAGGTCACCCCCAGCTTCTTCTCCCCTACCTACATGTAAGAACTATACAATATACCCCCCAACTTGTCCTCTTCCCTTAAAACTCTCACCCCCCCATATGTCTTAAAACCTACCTATCCTTTGGCACCTGTATACCAAAATCTAAAGACAGTAGAGAGTAGCTATTTCTATTCTCTTTATAATTATAGCTACGTATATACTCTCCCCAGGCCAGGAGAGTAGCTCCACAGCTTGGAAGCCAGTCTCACATGCTGGGGGAAAAGGCAGCTGGGATAGAGAAGGGACCACTAAGTCAATGATGGGTGGAAAGATCGCCCAGGATGGGAGATGTGTGCGGAAAGTAGACTATGGACCAAACATGATGGTCGCTTAGTACCTGTACTGCAAACCACGACACCCAAAGGAGAGAGAAAGTAAGAGGGAATGTGTCTGCCACAGAGGCAGGGGGTGGGAAAGGGTTGGGGTGGCGGGAGGGATCCTGGGAACATTGATGGTAGAGAATGGGCACTGGTGGAGGGATGGGTACTCCATCATTGTATGCATGAAATGAAATCATGAAAGTCTCTAAGTCTGTAACTGTATCTCATGGTGATTCCATTAAAAAAAAATCCCCAACTGAAAAAGAATAAAGAAGAATGTCATACTTCATTGCTTGGTTTTGGCTTCATTTCCCAGTTCCAGTCTCAAGGGGCAACTCTGCAGTGGTATGTGCACTAAGTTGGCTTACTATACCACTGCAGCAACTTCAGATTCTTTTGTGTATGTCCTTTCTCTGCATTTCCCAAGATAAAGCCCTAATAATCCTTTCGCTCCATCCTCTCCTTGTGACCGACACTTGCTGATAGCCAGGCCCCAGTGAGCCAGTGCTCAGATTTCAGAGGCATCCTTGTGATCCCATCCACAAGTTCCCATCCCCAGCTCCCCCTTAGCTGGTTTCCCCACAGCTCCCCTGCCCAGTACCTCCAGACTATCTGATCATCTCCGATCAGAATAATTTTTGAAAGATTTGCACCCCTACGTTGATCGCAGCATTATTCACAATAGTCCAAACACGGGTTCAACCCTAATGTCCACCAGCAGATGAGCAGATAAAGAAGCAGCCTGCATACATACACAAAGGGCCAGCCATTCGCAAGGACCAAGGATGGCAGTGTGCCTGTGGGGATAAACAGATTCAACTTGAGATGACTAAGTGAAATAAAGGAAGTGAAAGGTACTGACTAGCTGATGGCTCTTATGTGTGATATGAATAACCAAAGCAAACACTGGCAAAAACCCAAAAACAAAAATTAACCTCTAGGGGGTATAGTGCTGCCAACAGGTCAATCTATACCTGCAGGGCAAGTGAATTAGCAGCCCGATGGTGCCTTTAAGCTTCCTGACACCCCCAAATTGCCACTGTGCCTTTGGCCGGACTCCAACAACTTGGGATCAAGTTTACCAAGAAATTAAATGGCCAAAAGTTAGGTATGTGGGAACCATGCCCACAAACCACCTCCGGCTCAGCTATACAAGCTCATTTATTGACCTTATTTCAGAGACCCATAAATGTCAAAAGATATCAACAGCCACAGTTAATCTCGGGCAAACACCATGACCTCTTAGCACCTGTATTGCAAACCATAATGCATAAAAGGAAAAGGAGAGAGAGAGAGCAAGAAGGAAAGTGCCTCCCATAGAGGGAGGCAGGGGGAGAGGGTAGGGGGCAGGGGGATATTGGTGGGGAAACGGGGGACATTGGTGGTGGGAGGTGTGATGGATCATTGTATGACTAAAACCCAATTATGAACAGCTTTGTAATGGTCTATCTCAAAGATATCCAATAAGTTTTTTTTAAAGTAATGTGGAGTTCATGCCCAGCTCAATCAGATTAATCAATGGCTGAATAAATAGCAGTACTCCTACATTAAAAAAAAATTTAACCTCTAGTCTTGGGAAATACCAGAGTAGTTACCAGAGGGAAGGGAGGTGGATGAAAGGATAAATGGGTACAAGGATCTTTGTAGTAGTGAACTAAGCCCAAAATATGGCGGTAGGTCCAATGAGTTCCCAACATATGTGAAAGTTAAGCTTTATCCTTAGAACTTTATACTACTGTCAATCAGCATAAAGAATTACCTTTCTAAAACATAGCTCAGTTAACATAGGGCACTAACACTAAGTGCTTCATTTTCTAAATTCCTGAGCATCATCTAGATTCTCCTCTTCCAAGTGCCCCAGTGGACATCTGCACCCTTCCTCCTACCCCCGTTACTGCATCCAGTGAATTTTATCATGAAGCCAACAGGTTCTGATGTTCCTTCCATATCCTGCCCTACCTAGGGCATTCCTTGCATAGCTCCCTTGTTTATGTCCAAACAATATTTCAGGGTCCAATTTGCTGGAAACTTTGTTGTAAGTAGTCTATGGAGGGGGGGGAAGCTAAATCAATCGAACTCTCAATATTTTAAGCATTCTCATCAATTCAACATACCTACAATTGAACAAATTGTGTGTTTTACATAAATCGTCAAAAGAAAACATACAGCCTAGGACTTTAGGTGAGAAGGGCTTAAACTCCAGTGGGGGTCATCTAGGGGAGTTGCTCTAAAATGAGAAGTGTCTGCAATCGAGAGCAAATCTATGCTGTAATGTTCTCAATAAACCTTTTTGGGGAGCAGTTCACAGGGCAAAAGTCACTGGGAAAGAGGTCACTGGCCTGAATCTGTTTTCACGAAAGGGTGTTGGTTGGTACTTTTTGTGGGCTCTACCTCGTTCTTATCAGTTTCTAGGAAAAAGATTAGTGAACAGTTTTGATTGTCTTGCTTTATCATGTCCTATGAGAGGCCGAGTTCGATGCTGCCATTCTGTCCAATCATTTTTGTTCTGATGTCCAGTGGGGATTCAACAGCCAGTTCTGAACAACTCCCAGACCCACTTGTAGTCCACAACCTCCCAGAGGTCAGGAGTTTCTCTTCCTTCTCTGCCCTCAGTGTCAAGGTGATGTCAATGGGAAACTTGAAACTTCCTCTTAGATACTCAGAGCATCAAAGATTATGGAGACGTTTCCGCTAGAAAGACGAGATTCTATTACAAGACCCCCAAGTGGGCACAGATACCATATCTTGGAATATAACCCAAAGAGGGTCATAATATCAGGATTAAGATGTGAGGAGAGAAGATAATATATTCTATGCAAGTGACAAGGCTAATTTGTTATGCAGATATTCGGGGACCCTCCTGAGCATATTAAACATAATCACTCTTTTCCCTAACAAACCTGATAAAATTTTCTGGTTAACAAAAGATGAAAGCTGTCCACGGACATGATCCAAGAATCAAACTGCAGTGAGACCGTCATTATCATGCTCGCCATCCTCAGATTCTTCAAGGCACACCTTTTTTTCCTTCATTGCTATTGAATTGCTATTAAGATTCTCACCGGGCTTGTCTTAGAGTCTGTTTCCAACGAACATGATCAGAATTCTGAGATGGCCAACTTTAAGACTGTTCAATTCAATGGCTTTTTTTGCAAGAAAGTTTATATTGAAACTTATTTAGAAAGATGTGAGAGAGGACCAAAGGAGAAGTACGTGTTTGAGAGAGAAGACGGGTCTCCCCAGAGTAAAAGTAGGCAGACAAAGAAACATGGAGCCAAGCAAGTGACATGTTCTCCTCAGAGGAGAACATGGGCCGGAAGAGCAAGCCAGAATCTTAAATTCTGTGTTCACTGGAGCAATGTTGGCTAAATCTTTCAGGTTACATGGTCCATAAATGCATGGAAGGCATTTATATGTGTATAGGTGTGTGTCTATTATATATGTGTGCATATATTTTTTATGTGTGTGCATGTATTTGGGGGGTTGGCTTGGGGGAGGCCACACCCCAGCAGTGCTCAGGATTTACTCCTGACTCTGCACTCAGGGATCACTCCTAGCAGTGCTCAGAGGACCATATATGGTGCTGGGGTTAAACCTGGATCAGCTGTATGCACAGCAAGCTCCCAACCCACTGCTGTCCAAAAAGGCACATATTTTTAGAGAAAGGAGATGAGCAGTGTCAGATAGTCTTATAAATAAAATAACCTTAACATTTTTTTGCTTTTTTTTTTGCTTTTTTTTGGGGGGTCACACAGGGGTCACTCCTGGCTCTGCACTCAGGAATTAACCCTGGCAGTGCTCAGGGGACCATATGGGATGCTGGGAATCGAACCCGGGTCGGCCACGTGCAAGGCAAACGCCCTCCCCGCTGTGCTATCACTCCAGCCCCAACAATTTTTTTTAATTTGGTAAAAATCCTAACTTTATATTGATAGTTTAGATGACCTAACCGAATGACCACCCTCTCTTGCAGAAGAATCAGCAGAGATGTGCAATGCAAGGTTTCTGTCTTGGGTCTAGACTGCAGCAAGTGATGAGCAGAAAAGATCTCTCAAAAGACTAAAATCCAGTAAATACTCCCCACGTAAGTCTCCTACTTTCCGGGCTGGGAAAGAGTACAGAGTGCCTGCCTACAGTTCAATCCTCAGTACTGCCCGGTCCCCCAGAGGTCCCCAAGTACTGCCAGAAAGATCCAGTTAATCTCCAGCGCAGCAGGACCCGAGCAGAATTACCTCCTTGCATTGAACCACTGGCCAGTTGTTCAAGAACCACTGGTGGGTCCCTGCCACCACCCCAATCCCTGTCTCCTAAGCTCCGCCCTCCAAAAAAAATCCCCCAATCTTGTTTGGTTTAAAAGACTTTCTGTAATTGTTGGGTTAAAGGGTTGGAAGCCTGCCTCAAGGGAGAGGGAGAGGGAAGTACGGACAGAGAAGGGACCATTATGACAATGACGGTTAGAGGGGATCACTCTGGATGGGAGACGTGTGCTGAAAGTGGGCAAAGGACCGAACATGGTGGCATCTCAGTATCTGTATTACAAACCATAGTGCCCAAAAGAAAGGAGCGAGCGAGCGATAGAGAGAGAGAGGGATAGAGAAAGAGGGAGAGAGAGAGAGAGAAAGTGCATGCCTCAGCAGCAGGCTGGAGTGGGGTGGGATGGCAGGAGGGATATGGAGGATATTGGTGCTGGGAAACGTACACTGGTGGAGGGATGAGTGGTGGAACATTGTATGACTGGAACCCAATCACGAAAGCTTTATGACTGTGTCTCACAGTGATTCAATAATAACACAATAAATTTTTAAAAACAGTTGGGTTAGTTCAGTTGAGCCAACAAGGTTATATGATGAGGCAAGTGTCTCTGGCAGAGATAATAGCTGTGAACTCAGGAGAGCCATCTCTCTCTCTCTTTGATCCAGGGAGATCTTCAGGAATCTGGCATCATCAAAGGGCATCTACCTGCAAATACGCCACCACTATATGCAGAATACACCAACTTCTGGCTCCCATCGGCTCCGTGCAGGAAAGAGGCTCTCTCTGAGTCCCCCCTGCCTGCAGTGTGGGGAGAAGATTTCAATTTGCAATTGTTCGGAGTACCTGACCTGCCACTTAACACCGTCTCCGAATGATACCATTTCAGCAATTACTTGGTGCTGACATTTTATTATTTAATATTAAAATCCCATCAGAAAACCCTCACCCGATAAGCTAAAAATAAGGTTTGAAAAATTAAAGCACCTGGCAAATCTGCTTTACAGCAACCCAAATGGCATTTTTGTCAGACGGGAACTCATTACCAGCCTGACACTATTGGAATCTGCTGCCGTTTACGAAGTGGGATCTGTTTGCTCGGTGGAAAGAGGGCCAGGCCACTGCCCTTCCACAGGACACTCAATCTCGCCGGTTCTCAGGAGATTCTACACTGTGCAAACCAGCTGTAAAGCAACTACATGCCCCAAAAGATTAAGATGAGAAATTCGGCCTTCAGACAATTGTCATTTTTGCCTACGAAAATGAAAATTCTGAACAGATGTTAAGATGCCTTCATATCTTTATAGACATTGTGATTTACAGTATTGATAACGGCAAAGGTTTTGTGCAAAATATCATGTTAATAGCACAGCCTCCATCAGTGCACCAGCTTCTTCCCACCATGTCCCAGTGTCATCATCGCCCTTTCCCCAGTCCTATCCCCCCAACATCCCTCCATTCCTGTTAAAGACCTGTTCTCCATTGAGATGCCTTATGAAACACACACACAAACACACACACACACACACACACACACACACCTTCCTTACCACCAGCTGAAGGTGGTGCTGGGAAATGGGCAGTAAATAGCCCCCTGAAGCAACGTGATGTCTAAGGCTTATCCAAGTGCGCCCCAGAGCATTGGTCTCCTGTCTGATGCATCCCGGGAAAGGAACTATGTGAGCTTCAGGCTTCTCCATGGGACTCAGAAGCTATGGCCAAGTGTGATGCTTCAGACGCATGTGATTGAAGCTTGAGATCAGCCACCTTGCAAGTCTGGAAGTTGAGTCTGGGGGGAGACACTCCCCCTCTCTGTGGCTCGAGGAGAGCATGTCAGGGTTCCCCTGAGTGAGACAGAGGCAGGAAGGCTCCCACTTCATGCCTTTTCTCTACAACTCTCAGTGCTCCCCCAGAAAGGGGCCAGCAACCTGGGCCACCCACCAGAACACCAGTTGAATAGATGAGCATCCCTAGAATGAAGGGTCTTCCTCCTCCCCCCGCCCCCGTTCTGGCCCTACTGGGCAATCTGGCCTTACTTGGGGGGAGGGGTGTTAGGGGAATGTGACCCCCTGACTTTGGAAGACCCTCCTTGTTGTTATTTAAAAGTAGCCTTTCTCGACAGTAGAAACGGGGTCCAAAGGAGGATTGGTCCATGGTCGGGATCCTGCTTCAAGAGCTGGGGAGAAGGCTGTTGGGATAGAAAAGGGACCACTACGACAAGGAGAGTTGGAAATGGTCACGCTGGATAGGAACTGCATGCTGGAAACAGGTAAAGGGACAAACTTTATAACCTCTCAGTATCTGTATTGCAAACTGTAATGCCCAAAAGGAGGAGGGGGGGAGGGAGAGAGAGAGAGAAAGAGAGAGAGATTGAGAGAGAAAGAAAGAGATTGAGAGAGATATTGAGAAAGAGAGAGAGAAGGAAAGTGCCTGGGAAAGAGGTGGGCTTGGGGAGGGTGGGAGGAGGGAAATTTGGGACACTGGTGATCGGAAATGCACACTGGTGAAGGGGCGGGTGTTGGAACTCTGTATGACTGAAACCCCACTAGGATCAGCTCTTTAACTCTGTATCTCACGGTGACTCAATTTTTTTTTTAAATAAGGATAGCCTTTCTCTTTAAATAACTACAGTCCAGTTAAAGCTGGAGCAATAAACCAATGGCAGTATAGATGACAACTGTCACAAGAAACAGAGGGAGTCAGCCGCCCCAAGCTGTCAAGGGGTGTCACTACAGGAAGTGACACTCAGGAGGCAGGAGTTAAGGATGTTCCTGGAAGAAGGGCTTGTTTCATTGAGTTACCCCAATACTGTGACATCCAGAACCTGGAGGCTTGTGGTCCCCTCAGAGAAATCCTCATGCTGAAGCTTCTTCCTCGTTGTGCAAGCGCCCCCTGGAGGTATCTATCATGATTGCAGGGGGACTCTAATTCCCTTGTTGCCTGCCAGGGCTCTGAGGATGGGGACACACGCAGAGGTGCAGAAACCTCTTATTAGGGCTTGGGAGAAACCCCCAAATATCACTGCGATTGCTAACTTTGTGTGTGAGTATGGCTGAGCTGCAGCCCCTTCCAATGTGGCTGAAAGCGGTGGGCGGTGTTTGATGTTACAGTGAGGCTGTTTTTTGTTTCTGGAGCTGAAATAAACACTGAAATCCGTTCCAGAGCTTCAGAGCAAGGACTCCAAGTTTCCCAAAGATAGAATCCAACCGCAGAACTGTAACACAGAAACTTTCTGGAACGTTCCTGTTAAGCTGCACTGTGCAACCTGAACTTGCCTTTCCCATAACTGTAGAAGTTAATCCTTTTTTTTTAAAAAAAAAAGTAACCAGAGGTAGAGAGACAGTACTAGGGTAAGGTGCTTGCCTTGCACAAGGCCAACCTAGGTTCAATCCCTGCCACGACACGACACGTGGTGGGGTCCCCTGAGTACCCTCAGGAGTGATTCCTGAGCATAGAAACATGAGCAAGCCCTGAGCACAGCTGAGGGAGTCAAAAGCAAAATTAATTAATTAAATCTAGATAGTCAGGGGCTGGAGTGATAGTACAGTGTGTAGGGCATTTGCCTTGCATGCGGCCGACCCAGGTTCAATTCCCAGCATCCCATATGGTCCCCCGAGCACTGCTCGTACTAATTTCTGAGTGCAGAGCCAGGAGTAACCCCTGTGCATTGCCAGGTGTGACCCAAAAAGGAAAAAAACTCTAGACAGTCAGACAGAGATACAGTCACCAAGAAGATTAAATTACCCCATTCTAGCAGAGAACTTCGGAGCAGAAAAATAGGGGCATAAAAAACCGGAGAGATAAGGGTGCAGACAAAGAGAGCACCAAAACTCTCCAAACTCCCAGCGCACTTCCCTAACTTCTTGAGTGAATTCATGAGTAGGACAGGTGTGTCCCTTGAAAGTTCTGGACCCCGACAAGAGGAGCCAGGCCCCTGAGTCATAACTTGGGCTCAGCCCCCTCACGGCATGTGCAGCCCCCGGCGGCCTGGATCAAAGAGGGGATTTACCATCCTGTGGGAAAGTGGCTCAGCTCTGGCCAGAAGTTCCATCTTAAAACCTAGGAAAGTTCAGTTCATTCACTGGCATATGGGGACGAGAGGGTCCTTAGGGAGCCAGAGACAAGCGCACGGCACGTCGTTTAGAAGCCGGGGAAGCCACGTCACGTGTGGCTGGGGGAGCTGAGAGGAAGAAAAGAGAAACTGAGGCGGCCACACTGGGAGAAACGTGCCTGGAAAAGGGGGTGGGCAGTGAAGGCGCCCTTGTTGGGGGGCACTGCCTGGGAAAGCCGGGGATCAGGCACATGAGGGACAGCAGGGCACTGGCCAAGCCCCAGCGGGGACACTGTGCCAGCAGGCGGTGTGAAGGGCGCGCAGGGATGGAAACTTGGGCAGAAATTTGGCAAAAGAGAGCTGCCCGATGCATTCTTTCCAGGCCACCCCAGGAGGCGGCGCAGACGCGAATGCTGACTCACAACTGCTCTGCTGAGTATTAAAATTCACACACACACACACACACACACACACACCAGAATACTCTACTGAATAGTAAAATTCTCTCTCACACACACACACCCAAAATACTCTACTGAGTATTAAAATTCACATACACACACACACACACCAGAATACTCTACTGAATAGTAAAATTCTCTCACATACACCCAAAATACTCTGCTGAATATTAAAATTCACATACACACACACCAGAATACTCTGCTGAGTATTAAAATTCTCACACACACCCGAAATACTCTGCTGAGTATTAAAGTTCACACACACACCAGAATACTCTTCTAAGTATTAAAATTCTCACACACACACACACCCCAGAATACTCTGCTAAACACTAAAATTCACACACTCACACACCTCAGAATACCCTGCTGAGTATTAAAATCCACATACACACATACACATCAGAATACTCTGCTGAGTATTAAAATTCTCATACACACACCTCAGAATACTCTGCTGAGTATTAAATTCACAGACATACACACACACACACCAGAATACTGAGTCTTAAAATTCACACATACATATACACACATACACACCCAAATACTCTGCTGAGTATTAAAATTTGCACGCGCACACACACACAGGTACAGCCCAGTAGCATAAACGCAGGAGACATTTGCAGAATAAAGGACAGAACCTTGGACATTTGCCTGGGAAGGCCGCAGGCCCTCTGAGCATACTCCGAGCACAGAGTAAGAATCTGAGTAGTCGATGAGACTCTGAACAAGCCGCGCACTGGCTTTTCTGCACAGCAGCATGAAGGATGTGCTGAGGCTCGAAGGACAGAACGAAACTATAAAAGCTCCAGGATCATCCTAGACTGTTCCAATAGCTACGCGGTCAGAAAAGCGCCTCGTTTTTAAATTCCCTTCATCCTGCTTGATCCCCCTCTCCCTGAGCACCGCCCGTTTATCCACGTGCATGCGAACTGCTCAGGAAGGAAGGAAAGGAGGCGCCCAAGGCGGCCAGGAGTAGCTCTGAAAGCAAAGACGTGTCACCAGACACGGGGTTCTTTTACAGGTGTAACTGACACGTGTAACCGACAGCGCAAACACACGCACACTTGAGATCCCGCTACTGTCACGCTAACACAGGCACACACTGACGGGCGATCCCATGCAAAAGATAAGCAGGGGGATGGGGATGCGGGCGGTACTCACCTGGGTCACAGAGGCATTTGTAGCTGGTGCCCACACTGCGGCAGGTGCCGTGGGCGCAGGGACTGAGCGCGCAGAAGTCCACGAGCTGGGCGCAGGCGGGGCCCGTGAAGCCCGCGCTGCAGCTGCAGCGGAAGTGCACGCCGTCGGGGTAGCAGGTGCCGTTGTTCTGGCAGGGGCCCGAGGCGCACGGCTCCACCTTCTCCTCGCACGCCGCACCCAGGTAGCCTGCAAGCGGGTGCAGAGGGGATGGAGAAACGATTAACCTGGGCTCGTGCCTGGGGACCGGGAGCCTGGGGCCACGAGGCCTCGCTCTCGCGCGCTAGCCAACTGCTGCCTCCCTGGTTTCCGCGCGGCATCACCCACCGGGGCAGGGAGGACCAGCGTCCTTAGCTCGGGCAACTAGAGGTTCAAAGATGAAGCCTTGGGAGTCCGTTTTCATTGAAATATAAAATATGCAGACACGTGTGTACAGAAATACATGGGATTTTGTTTGATGCATAAAATGTATAAAATATGCATAAATCTATGTATATGTAAATGTATGTATGTACTGTCTATGTATGTATATATGTAAAAGATAAATGTCTAAAACATAAATAAAATTTAATTTTATATTTCATGTATGGTAAGCTGTGGTGTCATCATACAATGGAATACCATTTATTCATCAATGAACAAGACATTTTTTTGCTTTTTTGGGGGGGGTCACACCCAGCGATGCACAGGGGTTACTCCTGGCTCTGCACTCAGGAATCACCCCTGGCGGTGCTCAGGGGACCATATGGGATGCGAACCTCAGTCGGCCTCGTGCAAGGCAAACATCCTACCCACTGTGCTATTCCTCCAGCCTCTGAAAAAGAAATTTTTTAAGGAAAATTTTTCAAAGCAGGCTTGTGTATCCGTGTCTGAATAGACTAAATGCCAAAAAAAAGTCAAGGTGATTAGGGCCAGAGAGATGGCACAGGGATAAGATGCTTGCCTTGCAGACAGCCCACTCTGGTTTGATCCCCCAAGCACTGCCAGGAGTGATCTCTGAAACCAACCAAGAGAAATCTCTGAGCACAGGCTGTGTGGCCCAACACCCCCCCCTCCGGTAAATAAAAATGGCAAATACCCTCAAGAAGGCGAAATTGAGGTCACAGGGGATGGGGGGAGTATGGGGGCAGTGAGGGGTTAACTCTTATTTTACATACATTGCTAGAAAGAAGATATGGACCCAAATGTAAAAATTTAAAGACATATAAGAGTGAAAAAATGAAAAAAGCATTCTCCTAGGACTAGAGAGAGAGCCTGAGAGCCTTGCATGCGGCCAGCCCTGGATAAATCCCTGGTACCACCTAAAGTCCCCCAGCACCACCAGGAGCAATGCCTAAGCACAGAGAAAGCCTGGAGCACTGAGAAGTGTAGCCCCAAATGGGGAAAAAAAACTTTTTCACCAGTTTTAATTGTTTCTTTGCTCCCATCCACCACTGGTACCACCATTCCCTTCTATGGAGTTGTGGAGTTGCTCCCATGGAATCAACCTCATAGAGCAGAGAGAAGTTTCTGGAATTTATATATATATATACATATATATATATATGTGTGTGTGTGTGTGTAAAACAATATATATGTATATATGTGTGTATATATATGTATATATATATATATGTTTTCCCTAGGTTTGGCAATTGTTGTAGATAAGCTATGGTGTAGTCATACAATGGAATACTATTAATCAATGAAAAAGAATAAAGCTGTGACACAGGTAAATCTCAATGAATCATGTGAAGCAAGAGACACCAGCTCCAGAGGCCAAGACACAGGGCAGTGGTTGGGGTAAAGGCAGCTGTCCACAGGCAGCTGACCCAGGACCAATCCCCAGCTCCTCATGGCCCTCAGACATTGCTGGGTACAGCCTGCAGGCCCCTGAGCACCCCTTCAGAGGTACCCAGGCCCAAAATGTCAGCCACAAAAGAACATAAATTCTCTAATTCCAGTCAAAATATCTGTCCAGATAAGGCCAATCTATATTAGTTGATTCATGGGGCAATAGGGCTAGAACAGGAAGATGTACTGACTTGGCTGATATGAAAATGTTTCAGGGACCGGGAACGTCGCTCCGTGATAAAGTGTCTGACTCGAATAAATGAGACTTGGGTTTAGTCTCTGGCACCACAGAAACTTACAGACAAAAGTTCAAACACGAGACTTGGCGGTCGTGATTGCCTACCTCTTGCATACTCAGTAGAAACCTTTCACGTGTAGTCTTAAAGTGAATGAAATTTATGACATGTAAGTTGTAGAACTTTAAAACAATTTTAAATTTAAACATGCTTATTCTAGAAGTGAATTTTATTTTGTTGTCTGTGTATATTTCAGTATTTCTCAATGTAAAAAACTGTATACCTATAGCCATGACTTTGTGTCCATGTGGTTATTTAATAATACTTTGATAAAATCTATTAATCTTTTAAAATGTTAACAGTACTTTGGAAAATTAAGTGAAGATGATTCAAATTTTAGGGGCCAAAGATAAATAATTTTACCGTTGTTTGTCAGTACTCTATTTTACTTTTCATATCTTCACTTAAGCTTATTTTTAACCATCCTCATACAGAACTCCTAGAAGTGTTGGCAAGTTTTGTTTTTGTTAGGGACACAGTGAATATAAAAACAAATAAAAATAGCTACCAGACTTCATTATCTGAAGCATCACTCATAAATTGGCATATTTAATGTGATATTTTTCAGTTCAGAAATAGAAGACTCAAAATATAGTCAGTGCTAGTGAACATATTAAGAAGTTGCTGGTTGTTTTTAAATTTTAGAATTCATACTAAAAATGTACCACACAATCAGTTTTAATAACATTTAAATTCCCCCAAAGGGACCCTTTGAAAATCTAGAGTGAAGTATGATTCCATTCTTGCCGAGATGTACTCCCTTCTGCTCTCATTGAAAGGAATATATAATTAAACACTTATTAATAGGACAAAGGGGCAACCAAGATGGGTCACCTCCTCTCTCAATATCCCATTGCCTCCCTCCATAAAAGTGGGCAGAAATAATTTGCTTTATAAACTTGTATACGCTAAAAAAGACAAAAGGCAAAATTCCTAGAACAGACCTCAGTCTGATGCTGAATGAATGAATGAAATTAAAACGATAATAATAACAGCAACAGATGTGACCCACTGGGGCTGATATTCACCAGATGGTGTGAAGGTTTAAATGGGTTATTTCACATAATCCCCCTATCTTTGTATAACACACAAAACCGTCAGTGGCCTACTTTATAAGTGAGAAAAATGAGAACCAAGAAATGAGAAATAATCTATTTGACTGATAGAGCTAGTTGGGCGGAACTGGGATGCAAACCCCATGCTCTTACTGCTCTTGTGAGGACAAGAAGTGGATAATGGGGACCTGGAGAGATAGCACAGTGAGCAAGGTGCTTGCCTTGCATGAGCTGACCCAGGTCAAACCTTGGCACCCCTAAGGTCCTCCACGCTTGCCAAGAGAGATCCCTGAACACAGAGCCAAGAGTAAGCCTGAGAACTGCTGAGTATGGCCCAAAATACAAAACAAAATGAAAACGTAGATGATGGATCAATTAAGGTATTAGCATCCCTGGGGAATCTGACTGGCAGGCCCATTTCTATTTTCTTTGTATTTGGATGAAAGGAGAAGTTGAAGACTAATCAATCAAGTCAAACGAAAAGAAAAACAAATCTTAGAAAGCAGTCACGCTAGACTGATGTTGATAAGGTCAGTGAGATATTAATATAATCCACATGGACCAGTCCCAAATTGAGAGAAAGATAAAGATGCCAAAAGTTTTGGTGGGGGAGGGAGAGGCAGAGAGAAGCCCAAAGGGCTGGAGCTCATGCCTTGCATGCACTAGACCCCAACTTCAACCCCAAACCCTGAGCACAGGGAATAGCCCTGGAGAACCCCAAGCACTGCTGAGCAAGTGCTGGAACACAGAGCCAGCACCGAACATTGAACTGCCCAGTCCTCAGAGTCAGAGTATCACTGTAGCACTGTAGTACTGTCATCCCGTTGCTCATCGATTTGCTCAAGCAGGCACCAGTAACATCTCCATTGTGAGACTTGTTGTGACTGGTTTTGGCATATCGAATATGCCACGGGTAGCTTGCCAGGCTCTGCCTTGCGGGTGGGATACTTTGGGTAGCTTGCTGGGCTCTCCGAGAGGGATGAATTAATCTAACCCAGGTCAGCCACGTGTAAGGTAAATGCCCTACCCTCTGTGCAGGCTCCAAAGTTGCCTGGCAGAGTCAGAGTATTACCAGGAACGGCCTGTATGCCCGCTGACAACTGATTTGGAAGCAACACAGACACACACACACACACACACACAATGCAAGACAGGAAGACAGGTCTGGTCATAATATTGGGGACTTGGGGATATCTAATATTTCCGTAAAGAAGAGCATAAATTGAGTACAAAAGGGGGAACTTCCCAGAAACCAGACTGTGAGCAGTCTCACATGCTACATGAAAGCACCTGGCATTGCATTCTAGGGCTTGGACAATGCCTTTCTATCTGCCAACTTGCAAGCAGCATGGACAGGAAATTCGAGGAGCCTGAGAGGTTGGAAGCCAGGGACCAGGTGTTTGCTCCAGTAATTGGGGTGAGAGGTTATCGGGACCAATTTGGAAAAACAGGGAGAAAGAATGTGAGACAGTCTGGACAATGATTTTACAAGTAACATTGTCAGCTCAGCCAGCAACCAGATGGTGGAATAATGAAAGAGAAGACAGCGTCGAGAGACAGAATGAGACAAGTCAAATACTCAAAAGCCAGGAGCAGACAGACTGTGGTAAGGAGGGAAGAAAATTCCTAAATAGGGATGATGGTAGGGTGTGTTGAGGTAGGATGGTAGGAATGATGGTAGGGTGTTTGAGGAAGGCGGCAAACTGAAGAATACCAGCCCCTTCCAAAAGGAGAGTAACCATCACTCTTAAAAGGGATGAGCTCATTTGATAATAACCTAACAATAGTAGTTTCTAAAAAATCTTGGTTAAAAATAATAATAAATAAATAAAATGAAAGGGGTGAGCTGCAGCCATTCAACCAATGAATGAATCTTGAACAATGACATGTCCAAGAAATGTCTGGATGTGGAATTAATGAATGAATCTTGAACAATGACATGTCCAAGAAATGTCTGGATGTGGAATTAATGAATGAATCTTGAACAATGACACGTCCAAGAAGTGTCTGAAATCCAGATTCTTATTTGAATCCCTTTTTATTTTAAAATGCCAACAGACAATTCCTTTGGTGAGTAGAACATATTGGTGGCTTCTCAGTGTGACTCAATATTAAGCAGAACTTTGGAGTCCATGGGGATTAGATTTGGACACTGCATCTGCCCTTGATGCCGTAAGATCCTGGGTGAGACGTCCACAGACCTGAACTGTTTCTGCATTCCTGGTAAAGGGGAGGAAAGTCAAAAGAGCTTTCATAGAGTTTTTCTTTTTAATGAAGCTCATTGAGCACCAAATCCTATGGCCAACATTTGGCACAGTGACTGACACATAGGGAATGCTCCCGAAGAACGAGCTCTCATTGGAGTGTATTTCCCAGGTTTCCCAGACTGGGAGAGAATGCAGATGGTGTGGTCACCTACTGCGAAATGGGCACTGCGGGAATAGTTAACTGCCCGGAGGAGGGTTACGAGCTCAGCTTCCAGTAGGTAGAGTGAGGTGCTTTGTGGTGGTTCAGGAGTGAGGAAATTGGCAAATCTCAAACTCGGGAGATAGAGAGAATTAGGATTATGAGTCATTTGCATATGCACGGGAGCTGGATTCCTAGACAGAGACGCTAACGCTTGAAGCTTGTGAGGAGAGTGAGTGGCTCATTCTGAGGGAGAACTCCGGAAACACACTCCTCAGGAGCACAAGAAGGAGGAAGAAGAAACCATGTCGCTCTTGCCATCTGCCACACCTTCCTGGCTCCTCTGGAACCGGTCTCTGATTTCCCAGGTCTGATTTTCCTTATGAGGAAATACCTTAGTTGTGTGTGTGTCCCCATTCGCTCTCAGAGTCTGAATCCTGGTGGACATTCAATGAGAGATAGAAGGACACGGGTAGGGTAGATATGTTAGCAGAAGGGAGGAGGGCGTGGCAGGTAGGTAGACTAGGACAGGAAGGAAATCAGAAGAGAAGCCATCGTTGCACTGACACAATGAACAGGAGAACATCCAAAAAGGGAGTTGTTGAAAACTGTCATTGAACTCTGCCTGGAAGCTCTGTGGACAGTTGGCTGGAAGAGAAATCACAACGTAGAAGGCCAGTATGCCTGGCCGCTATTAGCCTGGACCAGTCAGCTACCAATCTGTCTAGCAACCAGCTGCATCCAAACCAAACTGCCAACCCAAAAGGAACAGGAGTAAAACAAATGGTAGCTGTTGTAAGCAATGGGGTTGGGGTCTGAACCCAGGATATCCGTCTCCCTCGCTCTGGCAAAGATTCCTCTGGGTGCAACACTCCTTGTCTGGGATGCACCAGAAGGAAAAACCACGAACATAAGACAGGTGACCGGGGATCAGAACTCTGTCACCTCCTGTCTCTCACCTCTCTCGCCCCTGCTCTCACTTGCCAAGTGTAGGGAGAAATATCAGACAGCAGAGGTCCGGGACGATAGTACCGGGAGCAGAATGCTTGATTTGTGCATGGCTTTGATCTCTGGCATCTTATCTGGTCCCCTAAGCACCACCAAGAGTGATCCCTGGGTTCAGAGCCAAGAATAAGCCCCTGAGCACAGCCAAGTGTGGCCCCCAAATAAGAGATAAAAATAGACAGTAATACTCAGTGAGGTCCAGGAAGGAAGCAAGTAGAACATGGATAAAATACTGAAAACCAACATAGAGAGAATATTCAAAGTGCTTATTAGACTAAGAAGAGACCATGTACTATAAGGATGACACAGCTCGTCCTCAGAAGGCAAGGTCATTAACGACCTCAGGAGGGTGTGAGGAAGTGGGTCCGCTGGCATTCTCTCTCCAAAGTAAATAATTTCACATATGCAGGGGAAAGGAAACATTTTCTGATAAAGAACAGTGAGAATGTGTGGCCCCAGATTTATTACACCACTGAAGTTACTAAAATGAAATGACAATGATAATAGATGAAACTTTGAGTTTATGCAAAGACTGGCAGTCATTGAGGGGAGAATATAATTTTTTCTATCCTCAATATATTTGTAAACAACTGATATTTAAAGGGAAATAATGCCCCTGAGTGTCAATTTTATGACTTACAAAAAAGGAAACCATGTGACACAATAGAAGAAGGGATAAGGGAAGATTGATGGGATATAAATCTACCTTCTTCCATATTCCGTGATGTGACTGATGTAAATCCTATGTGTACAGTGAAGGAGTCAACTCCCTATGAAACCAGCAAGGAAAACGAAAAGTAGAAACTCCATAGATAAGACTTTAAAAGCAGCTGAAGAGAAAAAAACAAAAATAAATATTGTATTTACCCAACTGAAGGAAGGAAATAAAAAACAAAGAACACAGGAGATAACTAGAAAATAGCAACAAGAAGACATAGGTCCAACCCTATTAATAACAATCGTGAATGTAAACGGACTAGCAACACAATTAAAAGGCACAGTGAATAGTACCAGAATAAACAACTACAGTACTGTAGCACTGTCATCCCATTGTTCATCGATTTGCTCGAGTGGACACCAGCAATGTCTCCGTTGTGAGACTTGTTGCTGTTTTTGGCATATTAAATATGCCACGGGTAGCTTGCCAGGCTCTGTCGTACAGGCGGGATACTCTCAGTAGCTTGCTGGACTCTGAGAGGAATGGAGGAATCGAACTGGGGTTGGCCATGTGCAGGGCAAATGCCCTATCCACTGTGCTATCGCTCCAGCCCAGAATAAACAACAGCATTGGAAAATAAGCCCTAACACAGCTGGAGGGGGTGGGAGGATGGGGGTAGTAGACAAAGCCCTTTGGAATAAAAAAAAAAAACAAGGACAAAGGTGGGAAAAATGGTAAAAGATTCCTTATGAAAGCTGACGCCTTTGTAATACATTAGAAAAGTAGACTCCTAGAAGTGTAACACAGATATGAATGCTTGTAACTATCTCACAGTGATTCAATAAAAATTTTTTTAAAAAGAAAAAATAAAAGAAACAGAAGATGAACTGGAAAAAAAAACAGAAGTGCCTTCATGTGGTAAGAATGACTACTATGACAAAGGCAGTGAGTCCTCTGGAAGACTGGGCAACTCTAACTGCTAATGAGAGAACTCAAAATACATGAAAGAAAATGCTGTCAGAGAGTTGCAGATACTCTCCGAAAACAACCATGAGGGCACAGAACGGACAGAAAGAGCCAGAGGGTACAATTTATTTGAAAACTCTCTGAACCATCTTGACCTAATTAGTATTTATATAAAACTACACCCAAGAACCCACATACTTTTCACAGGCACACACAAAAAAAAGAGTCAAGTATTGTGATTGGACAAAAGCCAACACCCATTCATTATTTATTTTTTAAAAATTCAGTACACTAAAATACAAAGTCCATCTTGCTTCTAATAAGACATCAACAAACAAAATAGAAACATGCAATACTATCACATTGAACGGTGAGAGAATGGATGCTTTCCCCTAAGGTAGAGAACAGAGCAAAGAGGTCCGCCCTCAGCATTTTACTGGAACTTCTAAAGATGCCATCATGCAAGTAAGAGGAAAAAGAAAATTATAATGTGCAAAGTGAAAAACAAGACTTACTATTTGCTTATCCATGATTTTGTTCAAAGAAAACCCAAAGGAATGCAAAATAAAAACTATGCTAACCAAGGCATAAATTCAACAAAGATCAGGATACAAATCAATATACCAAAAAACTGTATTTCTATAAGCACACAGAACTTTTAAAAATTAAATAGCACGTGTAATAGTATTTAAAAAGACAGACCTAGGATTTAACCAAAGCTATATGACCAATACACTGAAAACTTTTATTTTGTTTATTTATTTATTTTGCTTTTTGGGTCACACCCAGCAATGCACGGGGGTTATTCCTGGCTCTGCACTCAGGAATTACCCCTGGCGGTGCTCAGGGGACCATATGGGATGCTGGAAATCAAACCCGGGTCGGTCGAGTGCAAGGCAAACGCCCTCCCCGCTGTGCTATTGCTCCTGCCCCCAACACTGAAAACTTTTAAGCATGGCTTTGAGAAATTGAAAATCCAACACTATTTTTAGATGTAAATTCTACTAAAATTTGTTTTACTAGAAAGTCAATCAAAATGTCATCTGAATTTTTTGGAACCACACCCAGTGCTGCTCAGGGCGTACTCCTTGCTTTGTGCTCAGAGATGACTCCTGACAGGCTCAGGGGACCATATGAAGTGCTGGGGATAGAAAGGGGGTCAGTCACATAGAAGGCAAATATCCTATCTGCCGCATTATCTCTCTGGACCTGCAGCTGAACTTTTTATGTACGTATCGACAAGGTGACTCTGTATCTTATATCAACAAGCAAGGGGTCTCAAATAGCCGCAGCAATATGGGGAAAAGGGATGAATCTGAAGGGTTTATATTAACAGACTTCAAAACTTATTAAGTTACGGCAGCTAAGTCATAATTATTTGGGTGTTTCTATTGTTTGCAACTAAATCAAATTCTCATAGATAAATGTATCTGTACAATCTAGTTGCTAGCTCTTAAATGTTTACACTTCTATGTTTATTGAAAGGGGGGACCACAGGACAGCTGGGTGTTCATGTGACAGAGTTGTGGAGGAGAAAAACAGTGGACAGTAGTGAACATAATAGCAAATGTTGAGTTCTTAGAATATGCTAGATATTGCTAAGCAATTGGTGTTCGTGGCAATGCAGCACTGTCGTCCCGATGTTCATCAATGTACTCGAGCGGGCACCAGTAACGTCTCCATTGTGAGACTTGTTGTGACTGTTTTTGGCATATCAAATACGCCTCGGGTAACTTGCCAGGCTCTGCCGTGCGGGCGGGATACTCTGGGTAGCTTGCCAGGCTCTACAAGAGGGACAGAGGAATCGAACCCAGGTTGGCGTGTGCAAGGCAAACGCCCTCCCCGCTGTGCTATCGCTCCAGTCCGAGATCAATGTGATATCTATTATCTCTTATTTATCACGACCACTGGCTTCAATTAGGGTTTATTATTAATCTGCTTTTATAGAATAAAGTTCAGAAACTCAACATTAAGGGGCCTAGTCTAAGGGCTCTTAGCTTTTAAAGAACGGGAAGAGCGAGATTCAGGTGGAAAACTGTCTGACTCGCAGGCCCTTCACCTGTGGCCTCACAGACGAGGGCTTGTACAAAGGCACTTGGAGTAAACGTATCTCAGGCACTGCCAACTTCCTATAAACTTGGAAGTTATTTTTAAAACAGTTCAAAATCCGATTCGAATCCAAATGCCAGCCAGTGCAGGTAGGAGCTCCCAATCTGTTGCGCTCCATCCTGAAGCTGACCGGTTTCTGCCTTTTTTCTCTGATGCTTATTGCAGGCATATTCAGGCTTCACTCTTGAATATAGTACCAGCAGTTCGAACCCAAACTGACTTGTAAACACTGTACAGATCTTTGAAAGCTTAAATATTACATGAAGGCAGTTTCAAAAGTGAAACTGCAGCCCGAGATCAGAGACAATCCTTCTATCTCGAGCTATAAATAAGTCTTTATATAAGTGATCCCAAACAGGCAGACCAAGGGGAGTGTGATTTCTCTCCACAAAAACAAGAGCGTCTGTGACCCAACAGAAAAGCAAAGATTTCCATACAGAGCATCTCGGCATTAAACTGAGAGCTGGAGAACGTTCTCTGTTTATTCACAGAAATGTAGTTTACATCAAGATCAAAAGGCTCTTGGGGGCTAGAGAGATATTTTGAAAAATTTAATCACATGTTCTAGATGCTGGAGACCCAGGTTTGACCCCCTGCACTGTGTGGTCCCTATTGCACCTCCCCCCAACCAGTACCAAGCTGGAATTAGCCCCTAGGAACTTCAGGGTGTGAAGAAGAAGGAAGGAGGGAGGGAGGGAAGGAGAGAGGAACTGAGGAAAGAAGGATGGGAGGAAAGAAGGAAGGGAGGAAGGGAGGAAGGAAGGGAGGAAGGAAGGAAGGAAGGAAGGAAGGAAGGAAGGAAGGAAGGAAGGAAGGAAGGAAGGAAGGAAGGAAGGAGGGAGGGAGGGAGGGAGGGAGGGAGGGAGGGAGGGAGGGAGGGAGGGAGGGAGGGAGGGAGGGAAGGAAAGGAAGGAGGGAAGGAAAGCAAGGAAGGAAGGAAGGAAGGAAGGAAGGAAGGAAGGAAGGAAGGAAGGAAGGAAGGAAGGAAGGAAGGAAGGAAGGAAGGAAGGAAGGAAAGAGAGTGTGGTTATAAGGGAGAAAGAAAGTGAAAGAAAGAGAGATGGGAATAGTGAAAGTGAGAAAGAGGAGAGGTGAAGGAGGGAGGAAAGGAGAAAAAAAAGGGATAAAAAGAAAATCTTCTCTATAGCTAGTGGACTAGAGTGATAGCACAGCATGTTTGGCATTTGTCTTGCATGCAGCCAACCTGGGTTCAATTCCTCCACCCCTCTCAGAGAGCCTGGCAAGCTACCGAGAGTATCTCGCCCGCACGGCAGAGCCTGGCAAGCTCCCCGTGGCATATTTGTTATGCCAAAAACAGTCACAAGTCTCACAACGGAGACGTTACTGGTGCCTGCTGGAGCAAATTCATGAACATCGGGATGACAGTGCTACAGTCTATAGCTAGCGCTCAGCCAGAAGGATTACAGCTTTTCAAGAAACTTTTCAAAACTGCACAAATATTCTCATTCATTCTGTTTTCTCTTTTGCCTCTTCCTCCCTCCCTTCCCCCCCTCCCCGAGCACACAAACACACACACACACACACACACACACACACACACACACACAGACATGATCAGGGATTTTGGATACCCTGTTGAATCCGTACAGCTTGCCTGCCTTCACCCTGCTTCTTGCAATGTTGTATTTCTGAATGCAATTAATTTAGGTAAGTTTTGAAAACGTTTCTCTTCAAGCACTTTGACAACAAAGATAGAACTCTTAAGGTAAATTCTGCTCAAAATTCCTCTGTGCTATGTGCAAGACACAAGCAAGTTATGTCGGCAAAGGAAAGAGAATTAGGGGGAAAAAAAAGTTTAACATTCTTGGGCTCAACCACTTTCCATGGACACATTCAACTCCAAAACAGGAAGAGCTCTACAGAGAAGAATGGCAGAACATTTCTTTGCGATTAGTGTACAGTAAAAAAATAGTCCTGGTATGTCTGAAGTGGCTAAAAGATTAATCAATTCACTTGCAAAAGAGATAATATGTAGTTTTCATCAAAGGCCAGTGAGTAAATATATCTGAATTTATGATCGTACCAGAAAGGGAAAACATGAAGAACCTGATATATTAAGAGATGATGTGGAAAGAATGACAAAGCCTGGGACAGTTCTTGTTAAGAAGAGGGGATTTGGGGGCTGGAGAAATAGCACAGTAGGTAGGGAGTTTGCCTTGCATGAGACCGACCGGGGTTCGATTCCCAGCATCCCATATGGTTCTCTGAGCTGAGTGCATGAGCCAGGAGTAACTATCCCTGTGCATCACCGGGTGTGACCCAAAAAGAAAAAAAAAAAGAAGAGGGGATTTCAATGAACTTCACAGGAAGGACACTGGGGCTGTTAGGAAACACAAAAGCTACAAAGAAAAAAAAATCTATCTCAGGCCTCTGGAGGAATCTCAGCAGCTGAGAGATTTAAAGATCAGTAAAACAAGTAGAACATTTATGAAAGAACCACAGATTGAATGAAATGAAAAAAATGAATAAAACTAAGAAATCTACTAAGAGGTAAAGAGGAATAAAGCTACACATACACACAAATTCAGAGAGTGACTTTTGCTACATATTTTACAGTTGAACCAATTTTGTATATTTAATATTTGAATATTTTCAAATATTGAATATTTAATCAATCTACTGTTGAATATTTAATCCAAAAATAATTTAAAGGAAAAAAAAGACATCAATGCTTGGAGATATACACTTGATGGATGCCAAATACTCAAGATCAACAGGAAACATTCCTGGAGGATTTGAAATCACTAGACAGTGGAGTCACTCTCTCTCCGGAAAGCTCTCGGGCTGTCGGGAGTTCTGGAGAGATCGGGAAGGGGAGTGTGGGGGGGCCAGCGGGGCATTCAGGCTGATGGTATCAGGGCAGTTTGCAAAGGCTCTCGAGAGGGTACATGCCGGTGTCAGAATTTCACTGGGAATTTCACTCCTTCGGCAAGCAGTTCAAGGGGACAGAAGGGGGGTGTTGGATCATACTGATGTAGGCAGGTAGATAGGGAAAGGCCCTTGGCAATGAAAATGGAGATTTAACAGAGTCTCTGGGAAGGAGACTCTTAAGATTTGCAGATTCAAGAAAACAAAAGACCTGGAGGAAACCCTCAGCCAGACCCTGAGGATAATGGACCCCTCCCCAGGAGGTTCCCCAAAGAAGGCCATCACCACTCCCAGCCTCCCTGGTAACCTTAGCAATGAACTTTTACCTGGAAAGAAGCCCCACGTGGGGGCAGGTTGAAGAAACCCTATAAAAGACACCTTGAACAAAGGAAGCGCACGCATATGCTGCCTGAGTCCATGTGCTGCTTGCGCCCTCATGGCTGAGCACATGTGTCACCCGAGCACATGTGTCACCCGAGCACATGTGTCACCTGCATGTCCCCTCTTGAGATGTGTACTTTCATACTTTTGTGTCTAAAGCTTGGTTATGTGTAGGGGCTTCCTCCACCCTTGGAGAAGCCCGCGTTCTCCCTTGAGCGCATTACTCCTACTGTTTTTCTTTTCCACTTACCCCTTCCTCCTTCCCTCAAAACCCTCTAAATGAAATCTGTTACTTCACTGCTTGTCTACTCCTGAAATTCTTTTCTGAGAGCGAGACAAGACCCAGTAACCCTGGGTCCTGGGTGGTAGAGGCGGTTGGAGAGAAAGTGACCGTCCTTTCTCCTCCCCATTTCACATAAGTCACCCGTGGGGCTCACCGACATCAATACTACTACCTCCACGGCACCCCCACATCTAAGCAGTCAGCAATGCACACTGGTCCTGAGCCCTCTGCCCCCCCACCACCGAAAGCCAAGCACTAACGTCACCCCTACAACCAACTCCCCCCCCCCCCCCGCAAGAGCCCACTGTCCTCAGTGCAAATACCATCATAGCCTCCGACTGCCAGAACATACTATCAGATGAACCTTCTCCCAGGACTCTGGGCCCGCCCTTCCCCAGGAGCTGGCCCCACAGCCCCATCCTATTCCAGAAACCATATTGCCAGCCCCCGCCCAGGGTCCTAGAGCACCCCATATTCACTGCCAGGAAGGCCCTGCTCCTCCCTGTTTATCACGTCTGTTCTTGGACCTGAGCCAGCCGGACCTTTCCTCAGCATCCCTTTCTCAGACAGTGTCCCAGGGCTGCTTCTGCATCTCAGCATCCTGCTCACCACTGTCAATGCACTTCCCTTACTGGCCCAGCATCGAGTCTCTACTCCAGGTAAACCACAGGCTTCGTGGCTGGGGCAGGGGCAGGGCCTGAGCCCTGTTAGGTGCTCCCCTCCCCCCACCCCCAGCCCTGGCCCTCCAGCACAGGGTCTGGCCTTGCGGTCCTGGTCCTCGGTGGATATTAGGGGAATGAATGAATGGACGGATAAATCAATGGACAAGCGCCAGAGGCCGTGCTCTTACAGGCTGGTTCTATAGAGGGCAGCGATTGATGAGGGTAGATCGATGATCTGCATGTACATACGCTCTGATGATCTGATACGGCCTCCGTCATCGCACATAACGGTGGCATATTAGGAGTTACAGCAAGGGAGCACGACGAAAATGTTGGTTGTCTCCGGAGGTTTTATTTTTGTTGTTGTTTTCAAATTTTTATTTTTTTGAATTGAGTCACTGTGAGATACAGAGTTACAAAGCCATTCATGGCCAGGGTTCAGTCACACCGTGTTCCAACACCCATCCCTCCACCAGTGCACATTTCCCACCACCAATGTCCCCAGTTTCCCTCCCGCCAAACACCCCACAGACTGTCTCTAAAGAAGCCTCCTTCTCCTTCCTCCCTTCCTCCCTGCCTCCCTTCCTCCCTTCCTCCCTTCCTTCCTTCCTTCCTTCCTTCCTTCCTTCCTTCCTTCCTTCCTCCCTCCCTTCCTCCCTTCCTTCCTTCCTCCCTTCCTTCCTTCCTCCCTTCCTTCCTTCCCTCCCTCCCTCCCTCCCTTCCTCCCTTCCTCCTTCCTCCCTCCTTTCCTTCCCTCCCTCCCTCCCTCCCTCCCTCCCCTTGCCCCTTCCTCTCTCCCTCCCTCCCTCCCTTCCTTCCTTCCCTCCCTCCCTCCCTTCCTTCCTTCCTTCCTTCCTTCCTTCCTTCCTTCCTTCCTTCCCTCCTCCCTCCCTCCCTCCCTTCCTCCCTCCCTCCCTCCCTTTCTTTCTTCCTTCTCCTTCTTCCTCCCTCCCTCCCTCCCTCCCTCCCTTCCTTCCTTCCTTCCTTCCTTCCCTTCCTTCCTTCCTTCCTTCCTTCCTTCCTTCCTTTTCTCTCTCTCTTGCTCGCTCTCCTCTCTCCCCCTCACTCCCTCTCTCCCTCTTTCTCTCTCCCTCCCTCTCTCTCTCTTTCTCTCCCTCCCTCCCCCTTTGGGGCATTATGCTTCAGGGCACTATAATTTGCAATACAGATACTGAGAAGTTACCATATTCATTCCCTTACCTACTTTCAGCAAACTTCTTATCCAGAGTGATCATTTCATCTATCTATCATCTATCATTTCATCTATCCATGGTGGTCCCTTCACTATCCCAACTGCCCTCTCTCCCAGCCCTTGAGGCAGGCTTTCCAATGGTGGACCAATCCTTCTGGCCCTTGTTTCCACTGTCCCTTGGCTATTAGTCCCATATTATGTTTTTTTTATAGCCACAAATGAGTCCAATCATTCTACCTCCCACTGTCTTGAGGGAGCCATGAATAAAGAAGTGCCGAATCATTGGGAAGGCAGAGACTTCAGATGCTCCAGGGGCCTGGAGGGGCAGCAAAGGGCCACGGAGAGGCCTCTTGACAGTCACAAGGCTGCTTCCTTCCAAGAAAGGAGAGGAAGGAATCTCAGGGGTGAGGCGGCCATTCCTTCTCTCAGCAGACACGTCAGGGCAGGAACGGGCGAGGAGGGAACTGGGACGGCTCTGGGTCTGCTGTCCCCACCACGCTCAGACTGCCAGTGGGTGGAGAGAATTCCTCCTGGGAGATTGGGGGTTTGTGTTGTGCCGCAAAAAAAAAAAAATGGGGGGGTTTGGACAACAGACAAGAAAGAGAAATGATATTAGAATAAAAGAAGGGGGTTTGGCTGGTGTTAGTGGAAAATTTAATTGGGAGCACATTCGTTCTGGTTCTAAGAAAGCAGACAGTTATGCAAGATAAGGAGGGGAGAGGGAGGAATATCTAAGAAAGGCAATTACAAAGTCATCCGATGGAAAAGGACCCAAGATGATTACATTTTAGCTGGGACTGTTCGTTTGAAGGAAATCCATTCGAGAGGGTTTAAAAAAAGAAAGCAGTTCCCTCTCTCTTTCGTGAACAGACAGACAACTTAAGAACTAAGACAGGAAAATGAAACAAATAACTAGGAAACCGTCAGAGGGATATGAAACCAGCCTCCCACCCCACCCCCATGCCAGACTAAACAGATCAAAGCAGAAGGGGATGAACGTTCAAGTGGATAAATGATAATGAACAAACTGATTGGCTTATTAACACGGAAAGCCAGAGGCTTTGTCAGGAAGTTCCGCATTTTCTTTAGGGCGTTTGTGTTCCTGACCTATGCTGAGCTGACCCCTGCTTGGAGACCTGATGTTTTAGTAGCACTGTAGCACTGTCATCCCATTGCTCATCGATTTGCTCAAGCAGGCACCAGTAACATCTCCATTGTGAGACTTGTTGTTACTGGTTTTGGCATATTGAATATGCCATGGGTAGCTTGCCAAGCTCTGCCTTGCGGGAGGGATACTCTCGGTAGCTTGCTGGGCTCTCCGAGAGGGACGGAGGAATCGAACCCAGGTCGGCCACGTGCAAGGCAAACACTCTACCTGCTGTGCTATTGCTCCAGCCCAAACTAATGTTGCTTCAATAAAATTTTCAAAGCAAATATACATATATTTTAAATGTTTTTCTAAAATATATTATATATACTTTCACTTATATCACTTGTCATCCTGTTGATCTTCAATTTGCTTGAGCGGGCACCAGGAATGTCTCCATTCATCCCTGTCGCGTGCTAATGTAGCCCAATGATATCTGCTCGCTCCAGGACAAGAAGAGCCTCAAATTGTTCATTCAGGGTTTTGACAGAGAAGTCTGAGCATCTCGTTGGTGGGTGGCCACAAGATCTTTTGACATTGTGTGGAATACAGTCAGTAACAGCTCTAGTCCAGCGGTCATCTCTGAATCGCATTACGAGTCCGGCCCATCTGAGTTTTGACGGCCTTGGCAAATGAGACAGCGTCCCTGATTCTTGACTGTCAATGGAGGTCAGAACTCCGAATTCCTTCTCTCACTTCAGTGGAATGTGATACTCCTAGCATGGCTCTTTCAATTCCTCTTTGGGATACCCAAATAACATTCTCGTCCTTTTTTCGTAGGGCCCATGTCTCTGAGACGTATGTTAGTGCAGAAGAATGGTAGAGTCAAAAAGATGTGCCTGGAGCTGGAGTTTCTTTGTCTCTTAACCACGTTCTTCGATGCTCTTGAAGGCGTTCCACGCTGCTCTCTTCCTCCTGTGCAGTTCTGGCACCAAGTCGCTTCTCATGTTGAGTTCTTGACCCAGGTACACATAACTGTTGCATTCGGAGATGTTCGTTCCATTGAGAGCAAATGGAACATCAGGGACTAGTTCATTTTTCATAAACATCATTTTGCTGAGATTCAGCTGCAGTCTGACCTTTCCACACTCGCGGTCAAAGTTGGCCAGCATTTGTGCACTTGGCTAATGTGTGGTGTTATCAGAACGATGCCATCACTGAAGCAGAAGTGGTGTAGTTGCCGACCATCTATCTTCACTCCCATTCCTTCCCATTCCAGTCATTGCATGATGTTCTCGAGGGTGGCATTGAAGAGTTTCAGTGAAATGGTGACGCCCTGCTGAACCCCTCTCTTTACGTCAATGATCAGTATGGGTTTGCAATACAGATATCGAGAGGCCATCATGTCTGTTCCTTTATCTACTTTCAGCACACACTCTCCCATCCTGAGCCATCCCTGCAACCATCATTGCATTTTAGTAAGGAAGACAAATAAGAGAGCGGAGAAAGTAGACACAATTACTATATGCTGTATGCTTTGGCATGAGGAACTGGAAACTAGTTCGCAGGTTGAGAACTCTGGGCGTTGTCATAACTGTATGGGGAGTGGGAAAATGGTGTAAGGATAGAGGCAAGTTCAAGTCCAGCAAAGGAACATCACCAATAGATGCCCCCACCTGCCCCCTCAATCCCAGCACTGTATTCTTAGGTGAGTGGCGCCCCCTGTGGAGGTCAATTTCCAGCCAGCAAGAAGCTTGCGCTTTCTGACAGAGATGTAAGAAATGAGGCTGGGGGGAAGTTCGCCAAGGTTGGAGAAGCAAGACGTACTAACACCAAGCTGTCTTTTAGGGGGAAGGTTGACTCAGAAAGACCAGTCGTATTTACTGGGGGAGACCAGACGGGGCAGGAAGCTGGAAGGCTAAGGAAGGCTCATCAAAAGCGAGAGTTTGGCCCTGTAAATGGGTTAGCTCGCTGCCTCCCCCACACGGTCATGTTCCAACTTGTGGAGGGAATTCTGAGTCTGGAGAAAACAACTAGGGAGCTGGGGTCGATCTATGGCACCACACATGGGTTGGGGTTCCCTGAGCCCCAACAGGAGTGATCCCTGAGCACCCCCAGGTGTGGCCCCCCAAACCATAACGATAAATGAGAGAGAAACTAAGAAACAGAGATGACGGGCAGCTGCAGGTGCTTGAGGACCAGCTCCCTACAACAGCACCCCCATGGGACAGCCATGAGCATCCTGTCCGGGGGGTGGAACTGAGGCCCAAAAGGAGGTCAGGTGCTAGACCTAGTCACGTGATGAAGAAGTGAAATCCAGCACTGGCGATGACCTTCTCCAAGGACTAGAAATCGAAGGCTTCCAGTGCTCCACCCGCACTGACACTTCTCATGACTTAAGACGCCAACTGTGGCGGCCCCTGGCACGGGGCAGAGTCCACTCAGGATGGTGCTCGGGTCCTGCCATCGACTTCACAACACTGAAAACCCTCTGGGAACAGCCCCCTGGTGCCCGTCTCCTGGAGGTCAGATTTCTCTGGCAACCAAAGCTTTAGAGAAACTCCTTGGGCTGCTCCAGGTAAGGAATTAATTCCCCAGAGGACCCTGCGTGTTCAAGCACAGCCGAGGCTCTCGACTCTGCGCCCCTGCCGGAGATGTCTAGAGAGGTTTGACAAAAAATAATCAATGCTTGTGCCCACCGCTGCATTAATTTCCTTCGTTCCAGGCGAGGTCTGCCATAGGAACACTCTCTCTCTCTCTCTCTCTCTCTCTCTCTCTCTCTCTCTCTCTCTCTCTCTCTCTCTCTCCTCTCTCTCTCTCCTCTCTCTGTCTCTCTCCTCTCTCTCTCTCTCCTCTCTCTCTCTCTCTCCTCTCTCTCCTCTCTCTCTCTCTCCTCTCTCTCTCTCTCCTCTCTCTCTCTCCTCTCTCTCTCCTCTCTCTCCTCTCTCTCTCTCTCTCTCTCTCTCTCTCTTTCTCTCTCAGCTGTTTATTTCTGTTGCTTTTGTTTTTTAAAATTCTCTGGTACCTGTTGGATTTCTCATCCCAGGGCTTAATAGAACACAAATACCTTAAATGAGGGGAAAAAACTATTAAGTTTCCCAATTGTCTTTTTCCCCTGGGGGTTTTATCTTTGTGACCGACTAAGGGCCTTCGACTGTGTGATGAGTGACAGCATCTCAGCCCCTCAGATTCTATGTTGCTGTGGTATAACAACTTGCACCCACTTTTCCCCCAATCTTTTAAAAAAAACCTGTTTTGACTGAATCACCGTGAGATACACAGCCACAAAGTTGTTCATGATTGGGATTCAGTCATACAGTGTTCCAACACCCGTCCCTTCACCAGGGCGCATTTCCCACCACCGATGTCCCCAGTTTCCCTCCTGCCGACCCCCCCCCCGTGATGAGCACACCCACCCAGGGCTGACATGAGGGCTGAGGTGCACCCACCATCACCACCATCCAAATCAGCCTTTGGGCCCAGATCCCTCCTGTGTCTGAGGACTCACAATGCAGGTGACCGTCAAGAGGTCCAGGGCTTGGTAAATGCACGTCCCAATGGGGCTCTCAAACTCTCAGGAAGCCGACCCCCAGCTGAGAGCACCCACAGGCAGGGAGAGTGGGCGGGTGCTCCACAGAACCACCCCCATACCCCATCTGTCCCCCTCTCAGCCTAATGTCACCCATCTGCCCCCTCTCCGCCTAATGTCACTAGCTGCCTGCCTCTCCGCCTAATGTCACTAGCTCCTGACTGTCTAATGCTACCCACCTGCCTGCCTCTCTGCCTGTCACCAAGCTGCCCGCCTCTCAGTCTAATATCCTCTATCTGTCCACCTCTCCTCTGGTGTCACTCATCTGCCGCCTCTCCACTGTCACACATCTGCCCGCCTCTCTGTCTAATGTCCCATCTGCCCGCCTCTCCGTCCCGCCCCCCATCTGCCTGCCTCTTCCCTGCTCTCACGCATCTGCCCGCCTCTCCTCCACTGTCCCCATCTGTCCAGCTCTCCCCTCTGCTGCCCCCCATCTGTCCCCCTCTCCCTCCCCTGTCACCGTGCTGACCCCTCTCCCCCTGACCTCACCTCACGTGCCTCCCCAGGACCCTCGTGTGGTCCTTGGGTCTCCTCCTCCCTTCAGACCCCCGGGGTTTCTCCCAGCAGGACAGTCTGGTCCCTCCCTTATTGAAAGGACTTGCAGGCCAGGCCCAAACTCCCGTTCCGAGTGCAATGCCCTGTCCAAGGAGTGGGACCCGGGGGGCAGTCGGGGGCCTGCAGCCGGCTCCTTGCACCCTCCCTTGATGCTCCTCAGAGCCGCCCTCAGTGTCAACACTCCCTGAGTGGAGTTGACATCGCCACCAAGGGATGCTGACAACTTGCCTTCTGGTCCCCAGGCTGGGGGTAAGGCGCCCCTCCTCTGGGCCACCCCAGAAATCCTCTTCTGCTGCCTTTTCCACAGGACTGATTCCTGAGTGCAGAGCCAGGAGTCACCCCAGAGCACCGCTGAGGGAGGCCCGTCTCTCCCCACCCCACTCACACCCAAAAGAAATCAGAGGATGAAGACAAACGTGGGTGATCTCTGAGGTGGGGCGACTGCAGAGCTAGGAGACAAGGTGGGACGGAAACACCCTTTAGACCAGGCCAGGGAGCAGGTGGCCAGAGGAGACACGGGGGGAGGGGCCCCACAAACTGTGGACTGAGGGACACTGGTGCTTCGTGATGAGGCTGTGGGACAAGATACACTTTGAAGGGGAGGGAAACTGTACCCCTAAAGCATACACAGTTATGTAAACTGTAACCTCAAAATATTATTTGAAGATTAAGATAAAAAAGTAAGTGCCCCCCGAACTACATCACAGGGTGTTTGGGTGGAAGTTGGGTACAAATGCCACTCTCAGAAAACGGGGATCACAAGTGGCCATAAAATTCTACTCCCACCCACCTTGCACTCCAGAGGTGAGGCCCCAGATCCGGGCTTCCTAAACAATTTCCACTTGAGATTTCCCCCTTTGCTGAGAAATTTTTACACAATCATGGAAATAGAGGTATATAGGACAGGCCTAGAGGGGCTGGAGAGAGGACAACTAACAGGACTCAATCCCAGCACCCTATGTGGTTCTCCAAACTCTCCAGGAGTGCTCCCTGAGCACAGAGAAAGGAGTAAACCCTGAATAGGATTGAGTGTGTCCCCAAACTAAAGCTGGATCTAGAAATCATTTCCTAATAAGAAAGCATTTTCATTTGCTGATGTTCCATTTGCTTTCAATGAAACAAACATCTTGGAATGCAGCAGCTATGTGTACCTGGGTCGAGAACTCAACATGAGGAAGGACTTGGCGTCAGAACTGCGCAGGAGGAAGAGAGCAGCGTGGAACTTCTTCAAGAGCATTGAAGAAGTGGTTAAGAGAACAAAGAACCTCCAGCTCTGGGCACATATTTTCGACTCCACCATTCTTCCTGCATTAACATATGCCTCAGAGACCTGGGCCCTATGCAAACAGGACGAGAACACTATTCGGGTCTCCCAAAGTGGAATCAAAAGAGCTATGCTTGGAGTATCACATTTAACTCAAGTTAGAGAAGGAATGTGGAGTTCTGATTCCATCGAGAGTCAAGAATCAGGGACACTGTCTTGCTTGCCAAGGCGTCAAAAATCAGACGGGCCAGATACGTAATGCAATTCAGAGACGACCACTGGTCTAGAGCTGTTACTAACTGGATTCTATGGGACGTCAAAAGACCGCATGGCCGCCCACCAACGAGATGGTCAGACTTCTCATCAAATTCCTGAATGAACAGTTTGAGACTTTTCCTGTTCCTGGAGCAAGCAGATATCACTGGGCTACACTAGCACGTGACAGGGACGAATGGAGTCGTTACTGGTGCCCTCTCAAGCAAATCGAAGATCAACGGGATGACAAGTGATACAAGAACAAGAAAGCATAAAAAATTATGTTAAGATGAAGTTCTTTAAAGTTACTATATCGATTCTCTCTCTCTAAGACACAGAAAGAGAGAGAGGGAGGGAGGGAGGAAGGAAGGGAGCGGGGAGGGAGGGAGGGAGGGAGGGAGAAGAAAATCGACTACCATAGAAGCAGGCTGGGGAGTTGGGGGTGGGGGGGTGATGGGAGGGACCCTGGGGACACCGGTGCTGGGAAGTGTACACTGATGGAGGGATGGGTGTTGGAACACTGTATGACTGAAACCTACTATGAACAGCTTTGTAAGGGTCTATCGCACAGTGATTCAATAAGAAAATTTAAAAATTTTCAAAAGAGAAAAAAAATTTAAATAGTTACATCAAACCCCCAGTTTATGAAACTGGGTTTAAGGACCACCTTGAACCCAAAGGCTGTCTGCAGTGCCGTTGTAAAAGGCAGGGGTGATTTACTTGCAAATCCTAAAAGACTAAGAACAGTCATTTTATTCCGGCCTGGTAATTTTATGAGTATACACAGCACATTTCTTATGTAAATACATGCAGTTTTATATGGTCCTAAGAGGGTGTTTTCACCAAGTTTCCAAATACTCGGGGAGTGGGGAAGGCAATCAAATCTCACAACTATATAACTCTTAAACCCTCAGTGGGAAGCATACCCAGTTTCTGAGCAATGCCGGCTTCCTCTCAGGAAAGAAATTTACGACATCTGTGCCAATTGCCTGTAAACCCCCAAGATGGAGAGCATTGCTCCTGACTCCAGAGCTCGACACAGGATTTATTATGGCTAGATTCCTTGAGGCTGAAAATAGACAGAGGGGTCCAGAGAAGTCACTCAATAGCGTGGAGCTCCATCTTTGCATGGGAGAGACCCAGTTTCAATCCCCGGCACCATATGGTCCCCTGAGCACTGACAGAGGCCTCAGAGCACCACTGCTGTGACCACAAACAAAACCCCCAAAATCCAAAACTGTAGAAAACAATTTTTGAATAAAGCCCTGGAGCTTGTTGCAGTGGGAATATAGGCCACTTGGGCGTACCAATTTGACTTACTAAAAACTGTCTTGGGTTTTTCTGTGCTTGCTTTCGGGCCAGACTCAGCAATGCTCTAGGCTTGCTCCTGACTCTGCCCTCAGGGATCACTCCTGGCAGGGCTCGAGGGACCATCTGAGGTGCCAAGGAATGAATCCCCTCAGCCGCTTGCAAAAGCAAGTGCCCTCCCTGCTGTGCTCTCTCTCCAGGCCCCTAAATTTGACTTCAGATCTTGCTACATTCAACAGAGAAGAAGCCGGGCGTTCCGGTAAGCCACTCGGCCAGACAATGCTCCGGACCCGAGACTGGGCCAGCAACACCGGGGATCCAGACGGAGGAGGTACAGACGGTACACCTTCTCCAGATGGAGCCCCGGCAACACTGAGCAGCAACTAACACAGCTCTGGGATGCGGGACTGGGACAGCTCTGAACCGCGCGGCCGCAAAGACATACAATCTTTTGATGCCATCCAACATGTCTGCCTGTTGGAGGAAAACCTCCAAATGATGATAGTGAGATCCCTGTTGAAAGTTGAATGTAATCAAAGTAAGGAAAGAGTAAAGTGAAAAATGTCTGCCACACAGGCAGAGGGGGAGTGGGGGGGGGGGGTATGCGGGGGTTTGGTGGTGGATCAAATATGAAAACTTTGTAACTGTATCTCAGTGATTCAATAAAAAATAAAATTAAGGGTCAAAAATAAATAAGTAAATAAATTTGACTTCAATCTATTTTATTGAAGTGACACCAGTGTACAAGACCAGATGTGTTGTAGATGTGCGATTTCACAGCTTTTGAACACGTGCCCTCCATGGGTGCCTCCTGGATTCCACTACCCCCTACACATACACACACACGCACACACACACACACACACACACACACACACACACACACACACACACCCCAAGGCCCACTGAAGTCCAGACCCTTCCTGGGAGCCAATTAGAAGGGCTAAGGGGCTTGTCTGCAACACGGTCAACCTGATTTTGATCCCCGGCACCCCACAGGGTCTCCTGAGCGTGCCAGGAGTGATCTCTGAGCACAGGGTCAGGAGTAAGCCCACGCACTGCCAGGTTGGGCCCCAAATAAACAAACAAAAACCAACAAACCAAATAAACATACTATTGAGACACAGGTCCAGGGGAGGATCAACAGAGGGTAGCCGGAAGGAAATACTCAGGTGTCAAAGGTGAGATGAAGGACAATCCCATTTATTTTATTTTATTTTGTTATATTTTTGATTTGGGTCCCACCCTGCAGTGCTTGGAGCACAATCCTGGCTCTACGCTCAGACATCATACCTGGAGGGTCTTGGGGGACCCAAGGGTGTGCTGGGGATTGAACCTTGGGTCAGTCACATGCAAAGCAAGGGCCCTATCCACTGGACCATCCAAAATAAAAAAAGAGTGGTACTATGAAAGTCTTCTCTACAAAAATCATTTGAAACAACAAGATGGATTTATTGTCTCCAAGATGAGCTCTCAAATGATCAGATGTGAGTCAAAGGCTTGGAGGAACAGGAGCTTAAAGCTAAATCTACTTGACATCATTCGGGAGCAGGGACAATGACCAGAAGGGACCAACCCTGACTCACCGAGGTGACTAACTCTCCTTCGTCACCAGCACCAGCGACATCACTAGCATTAATACCACACACGCCATTCACCACGCACAGCAACGAGGACTTCTTCCTGATCTTCAATTCCATTTATGAAGGATGAAGGGTATCCATTATCACAGCATTTGCTAAACCAGAGTTTCCTAAGTACTTGGCCTACCACCCTCATTTCAGAAAAAGAAAAAAAAAATAACCTCACTCAGTGCCCCCTGTGAATAGACCTTCTTTAAGCAACAGAGAGCGCATTGTACCCAAGGCTACTGTCACCTCCTGGATGAGTCCTGAACCCCCTAGGAGACAGTATCACCCACTTGGGGAAGCACCGGGATCCCAGAGAGGCAAGATAGCTCTAAAAGAGATTGGTCTGGTCTTTAAACCCAAGCAATGGGGCCCCAAGGCCCATGCTGGTCTCCTGACTCAGGTGGCCAGTCTGTTAAGAGGACACCAGCCCCCCACATGTGGCAGTGGGCTTCCAAGGGACAGGATCTGTGATGTCCTGAGCTGGACCAGAAGATGTGAGTCTCCGGAGGCCTGCAAGACTGGCCTCCACAGTGTGTGCACAGGGATCTGAGATAATCCTGGGGTGTTGGTGATGTCCTTAATTTTTTTTTTTTGAATCACCATGAGAACAGTTACAAAGCTCTCAGGTTTAAGTCTCAGTCATACAATGAACAAACACTCATCCCTTCACCAATGCACATGTTCCACCACCAAGAACCCCAGTATACCCCCATCCCCACCCCCACCCTGCCTGTGTGGCAGATGATTTTCACTTAACTCTCTCTTCTTTTTTTGCTTTTTGGATCACACCCAGCAATGCCCAGGGGTTACTCCTGGCTCATGCACTCAGAAATTACTCCTGGTGATGCTTGGGGGACCATATGGGATGTCAGGAATCTAACCCAGGTCGGCCGCGTGCAAAGCGAACACCTTACCCGCTGTACTATCACTCCGGCCCCTCACTTTACTCTCTCTTTACTTTGATTAGATTCAATGTTTTGACAGAAAACCCATTATTATTATTATTTGGAATTTTCCCCCAACAATCAGACCTGCCAAAAAAGGCATCATTTGATAATTTGTTTTCTATTGCTGATAATGAAGAGCACATGATGTCACGTGGCTGAGCGGTATTGGATTTCTGGTATTTTAGCAATGAAGTCCAGAGGAATTTCTGCCAGAAGCCGCTGGGTTCTGAAATTGGTTTGTGTGCCTCTGGGACCATGGCTGTTCAGGAGCAGAGGAGCCGTTCGTGGGCTGCTGCTTGGGGTCTCGTCTGGGCAGGGTGCAGCGACGGTTCCGCTCCCACATCCTGAGATTCCCCAAGCACCCCGTCAGTCACTGCAAACTCATACCTCTGTCCAATAGGCTCTGAAAGATGGCAGTCACCATGCTGCCGCTGAAGGGAGAAGGTGGAAGGGATAACACCTTCCCCCCACTTCCCCCCGCACCCTGCGGCAGCACGGGGCCGTAGCTTAGTTCACAGTCTAGAAGCATTCCTGCCAGAGGTTACTGGGTTCTGAAATTGGTTTGGGTGCCTCTGGGATCATGGCCGTTCAGGAGCGGAGGAGCCGTTCATGGGCGGCTACTCAATCTCATTAAATTTGACGGTAATATTGCACTGTCTGTCACTGTCACTATCATCCCTAAGTTCATCAATTTGCTTGAGCGGGCACCAGTAACGTCTCCATTGCGAGACTTGTTGTGACTGTTTTTGGCATATCAAATACTCCACAGGTAGCTTGCCAGACTCTGCCATGAGGGCGGGATACTCTCAGTAGCTTGCTGGGCTTTCCAAGAGGGATGGGGGAATCGAACCTGGGTCAGCCACGTGCAAGGCAAATGTCCTTCCCACTGTGCTATCGCTCCATTCAATGGTAATATTAATATTCATTAATTAATACTATCTTATTATAAGCAGTGGAATGCAAAGAAAATTGGAAATCCATTGCGTTAGACCAGAGAGACAGAACGAGATTAAGGCACTCACCTTGCATGCCTCTGACCCTGGTCCAATTCCCAGTACCCCAGATGCTCCCCCCGAGGTCCCCCAGACCAGGAGTGTGATCCCTGAACGCAGAGCCAGGAGTAAGCCCTGAGGAGCACTGGGTGTGGCCCTAAACCAAACAAACAAAAATCCAGTGTCTGGAATAGTCATTTTCTCCAAGTAGCCAATGAAGCCACCCTGCCCACTGTCCACCTTCTCCAACAGGAAGTAGGAGGAAGGGGGTTGACCTCAGAGATGCACCCTCCACAACGCCAACAGAAGCACTGACACTGGGGCCTGGCTCCCCGCTCTCTTAACCCTTCCGGATCTCTCTTCCTCCCTTATTATCTTACATGACTTTCGGCCTCCAATTCCCCGGGGCTGAAAATGAAAATGAAAATGCTGGAGCCAAGCTCAGGACGAGACAGGAATACTCAGGTTTTATTTATAGATGCATATAAACATATTCAAATCTTTAAGCCTCCGTATTTAAATACCAATAGGCAGTGATTGTAAGTCTATATAATTAGACGTCTTCGGAATTAAAATGCACTTACTCTAATATTCCAGGATCTCAATGTTCTATGGGAAACAGAAAGACAACGTAAAGAGTAAATAGACCGGCAAGAAAAATCAGGCTTCCAATTACTTCTCTTTGTGCTTATCCTTCAACAAGTTAAACAGAAGCAAACATTGGTGATGAAACACTTTGCTTCCTCCTTGCCTCTCTGATACCGAGAATCGGAAGCTGCAGCTTTGCAAAGATAGGTCTAAAGTGGAGTAAAAGGTCAAACAGGGCGACGGCACAGGGGTAAGGGTGCAGGCCTAGCCAGGGTCCTGCTGGGGTTCAATTCTGGACACTGTCAGGGCCCACAAACACGGCTGGGCAGAGCATCTAAGAGGCACAATCCTGGGCCCTTGTGTTGAGCCAACAGCCCATGTGGCTGAGAATTGGGCAGGGAACATTGCTTGGGAACACACACACACACACACACACACACTCTCTCTCTCTCTCTCTCTCATATTTAAAAGGAAGTAACCAGAAAGATAGTATGGGGTAAATGTACAGGTCTTGCATGAGGCCAACCCAATTTGGTCCCTGACACGTGGTGCCCCACTGTACCCCCCCCCCGAGCATTTCCAGGAGGGCACTGGAGGCCCTGAGCCTCTTCAGGGTGCTGTCTTATCAGGCCTCACATTGACCCAATGGCCAGTGAAGCTGAGAGGGGTCCCCTAGCTTCCTGAGCACCGCTTGGGAGAACCTCCTCCTTCAAATAAATAAATAAATAAATAAAGGCATTTAAAAGAACCGCAGCTGCGTGGCAGAGGTGAAGCACCTGAGCAGAAAAGTGGCCACTCTCCAGGGAGGGTTACAGGAGCCTCTCGCCAGGCGCCTCGAGGGCGGGTGGGATGGCAAAGGTTCTTGCAGCGCTTGGAGAGGAGAGGAGGAGAGCACAGGAGGGAGTCACACAGGCTAAGAGCCTGAGTGTGGACGGAGTTCACCAGACTAACCCGGTGGAGAAAGAAATAAACATTCTTGAGACAGGGGGTGGGGGGAGAGAGAGAGAGACAGAGAGACAGAGACAGATAGGATGAGAGAGACAGAGATGGAGACAGAGACAGAGACACAGAGAGAATGAGAGAGACAGAGACACAGAGAGAGACAGAGACACAGAGAGAGAATGAGAAAGAGACACAGAGAGACAGAGAGATGGAGAGATGGAGACAGAGACAGAGTCACAGAGAGATGGAGACAGAGACAGAGACACAGAGACACAGAGAGACAGAGAGACAGAGACAGAGAGAATGACAGAGACAGAGAGAATGAGAGAGACAGAGGCAGAGAGACAGAGACACAAAGAGAGAGAGAGAGAGAGAGAGAGAGAAGGAAAATGCCTTTCATAGAGGCAGGCTGGGGGAGAGTGGCAGGAGGGAAACTGAGGACACTGTTGTTGAGAAGCTCACACTGGCAGAGGGGCGGGTGTTGGGATCTGTATGCCTGAAACCCCACCAGGATCAGCTCTGTAACTCTGCATCTCACGGTGACTCAATAAATTTTTTTTTAAAAAATGAAGAAATGAACATTCTCCAAATTCAAGAAGACCTTTAGCAGAGAGATTTAGAAGTTTCCGAACCCAACAGTTTCAGTCTTATGAGGACCACCAGGGGTGAAATAAATCGCACCAACACTGACCAAGATTATCCTGAAGGACGGAACAAGTGGCATTTATCCTGAAGAACTGAATGAGAGAGTCTAGGACGCGGGTTTAGAATTTGAGTGCTGGGGCTGGAGCAATAGCACAGCGGGTAGGGCGTTTGCCTTGCACACGGCAGACTCGGGCTCAATTCCCAGCATCCCCTATGGTCCCCAAGCACCGCCAGGAGTAATTCTGAGTGTAGAGCCAGGAGTAACTCAGCTAAAAAAAATTAAATAAATAAATTTTAAAAATTCGAAGGCCAAGTGGTCGCCAGAGTTGAAATGTGTCGCTCCGCTCTCAGTCCTTCACCGAGGAGGGCTCCACTTCCAGGCTCCAGGCGCCTCCATCATCCTTCTGGTGTGATCCTCCTCAGTCCCATCACCAAGATTTGGGACCCCACCCCTCCTCCGAAAGGACCCCTCTGCTCTTTCCCCCCACCCAGCAGGAACCAGCAAAGCCAAGTCCAGGAACTGATTTGTTTTCAAATTTATTTTAGTTACTCACAGTCCACACACAAGTGAGCCACAACCTGTCCTTCCCCCAAATCACCAAAAAGCCAACAGTACTGGGCAGGGGCCAGAGAGATAGTACAGCAGGTAGTGCGTTTACCTAGCGCGTTTGCCTTGCACGCGGCTGACCCAGGTTCGATTCCCAGCATCCCATAGGGCCCCCCAAGCACCACCAGGAGTCATTCCTGACTGCATGAGCCAGGAGGAACCCCTGAGCATCGCCAGGTGTGACCCAAAAAGCGGAAAAAAAAAGAAATAATGGGAAAAATCTCTGACTGAAGGTTCCAAACCACCCTATCGGCCCTTATCTGCGCAGGCTTCAGTGAAGGCAAAACTGTTGGAACGTCTCCTGCAAAGACGAGGGGGACGTTTCTACCCTGTCAGGTCTAGACTGTCACCCTTCCCTGGGCTTCATCCAGACAGCAGGGAGGAATGGCGGGGTCTGTTCCCGGGTTAAACGGCCCTGTCCGAGCCCACGTCTCCGCGCCTGGTCCTGGACCCACTTTTTTCACTTCCGGACCCCCAGAGCCACCGCCCGGCTGGTCTCCCACTAGGGTGTTAGCAGGGTCTCCCAAAGCGCACGCGGCCCGAGCATCCCCTCCTCCTCTCCCCTCCCCCGCCCATGTCTCTCCAAGAACAGCGTCACCAGCCTGCCCGCCCACCCCTGCCCAGGTCCTCTGCACCCCCAGGGACCCTGCCTCCCACCCTGGAACCCTCGTCCTCCCCTCCCCCACGGGACTTCCACATGGCCCACGTTTCTCCTTCCCACGCGTGTCTCTCCCCACGCGCCACTCCTCTGGGCTCCAGACTGAGGCTCTCGGACCCTTGCTGGGGTTCACTGATGTCTCGGAAATTAAGCGGCATCCCCCAGGGGCGAGGGATGGTCCTTTCCCGGGCTCCCTTTCTCCCAGTCTGTAAAAGCCTGGGTGCAGGCAGAAACGCCCCTGTCACCAGCTTGCCACGGCGGGGTGGGGTGGGGGGGGGGCGACTGTGCACAGAGCAGGCCGGGCGAGCCTTCTGCCTGGAATGACGGGCTCAGCTGAGCGTCCGGACCCTGCTCCGTTTGGCCTACACACCCTAGCACCCGGCAGGAAGCAATGGCACATTCTGAACAACCGGGAAAACAAAGGCCAAGAGAAAGCAAAGTCCCTGGGTTTTAGTTCCAGAACCAGCCTCTGTCACCCCAGGGCGGCTTTTGGATCAAACTCCACCCCCGTGTGCTCTCCTCTTAGCTCTGGGAGCGAGCAAAGCTGTACAATATGGAAAGCACAGCTGAGGGGGTTCCAGAGTTCTCGCACCATCAGTTTCCTCTGATCCCAGATGGCCCAAGGAAGGAAACAGGACTTCCAGCCCTCACCCATCACCCCCCAAGGAGGTACCTGACAGGGAGGGACTAAGTAAGCATCACCAGCCGCCAGTCAGCCTGTGGGCTGGAAACCCGTCTGGGTTCCCAGCACAGTCACGATGGAAGCCAGGAGACCACTGACTCGGGCAGCAGCCATGGGCAGACTGGGGGAAGAGTCACAGAGGGGCAATGTACCTGGCCACCAGCGCCCCCACCCGTCCTAGGTTGAAGACATGAAGACATCGGGCTCTAGTGGCCAGCCTGCAGATGTGGAAAGATGAGAAAGCACCCGTTCTTCTGCCTCAGTCCTACCTGCCGTCCATGGGCCAGAACACAGGACAGGGGCTGGCCACGGATGTAAGAAGGTTCAAGGTCACTAGCTTAAGAGACACAAGAATGGGCCGGAGCGATAGCACAGCGGGTAGAGCGTTTGCCTTGCACGTGGCTGACCCAGGTTCGATCCCCAACATCCCATATGGTCCCCCAAGCACTGCCAGGAGTAATTCCTGAGTGCATGAGCTAGGAGTAACCCCTGAGCATCACTGGCTGTGACCCCAAAATAAAGAGAGAGAGAGAGAGAGAGAGAGAGAGAGAGAGAGAGAGAGAGAGAGAGAGAGAGAGAGAGAGAGAGAGAGAGAGAGAGAGAGAGAGAGAGAGAGAGAGAGAGAGAAAGAAAGAGGTGCAGGGCCATCCCGACACACTAACTGTCCTGTAACCACACATACTGGAGACGGCGAGAACTGAGCTGGCCACACCCCTGTGCTCTGGCCCTGTCCAGGCAATGGGGGTTAGGGGGAGGGTGGGGGGCACACACAGAACATTCAAATCAGAAATGAGCAGAAGGCCGCACTGGTCACTGGTGCTACTCCCAGCAGCCGTGGGACTTGGGAGTATGAGGAAGTCAACGGTCTGTCATCAATACTCCCCTCCCAGACAGGGTTCGGGGCAATTCTGGGACAGAGATCTTTCCTTGCAAGCTCAGACTGAGCGCTTCACCCCTGCAGACGATGCCATTCTGTTTCACGAATGTCTTGTGTGTGGATCAGGAGCTTACATGCTGGTTTTAAGTGGGGAGAGAAACTCTAATATCATGTTCCTCTTAGGACATGAAAGGTTTAAAGTAATCCCTTCCGTAACATCCCTCCAAGCAGTCACGAGAACAAAAACTTCCTCCAAGTACAAATTTTTTTTCTTGAATACTAGCTCAGTAGCTATGATTAGCTGCGGCCTTTCCCTCTGGGTAAAACTGCTCCAAGTGTAAAACTGGTTTGCAAATAAAAGGAGCACCACAGTCGGGACTGTCCAGATGACCTGAATTTTGTCAAACATTAAAAAATTGAATTAGGGCTGGAGTGATAGGACAGCGCGTAGGACATTTTCCTCGCACGTGACCAACCCAGGTTCAATTCCCAACATCCCATATGGTTCCCTGAGCACCACCAGGAGTGACTCCTGAGAGCAGAGCCAGGAGCTAAAAAATTGATTTAAAAGCAAAAACAAGGACTGGGGATTAAGAGAGGAAATCTGGGAGCACTGGTGGAGGGAAGTTGACACTGGTGACAGGATTAGTGATGGGACACTGTGTGTCAAAACCCTAACTATGAGTAATTCTGTAGTTCATGGTCTTTTAATAAAATAGAATTTTGGAAAATAAAAAAAAGCAGGATGGTAAGATGGTACAGGGGTGCCCTGAGCACTGCCATGGTGGAGCCAGGGGTCACTGAACATGAATTTCTGAGAGGAGCCTCTAGATGCTCTGAGCACTTTCTGGGATTCCCCCCAAATGAAATAAAACCTGAAGCAGGTGAAGTTTATTTTAATTTTTTTTTGTGCAAACAGTATCAAAATTCAGTGGACCTCAGTGTGTAGATGAAGTGAATTCTGACTTGTACTTTTTATTAAAATAGAAGTCATTACAAGTGAAATTTTACCATTTGGAGAAAAGAAGACTCAGTTAATGATATTGACTTTTTTTCCTGTACAAATCACAGAATCACTAGTTTACTAGTTTTCTATTAAGTTTTCAAGCTTTTGGAGCATTGAGCTAAAATAAAAGGCCATCTATCTTGCTGTTCAAGAAGCAGCAAAATCAAAAAGCTCTTTTGGATAATGTTTTTTTCTAAAGTGGAAAAGCAGATTAAATGAGTTTCTGGTTGAAATCGGGAGAGGAAAGTGCTTACCTTCTGGGCACTGGCAGCTGAATCCACCGAGATCCGAGATGCATGTTCCCCCATTTCTGCAGGGGTCCAGGACACAATAGTCAATCTTGGATTGACAGCGCTCTCCAGTGTAACCTGGACAAAACAAGAGAAGCAGCTATAAGGTCTGTCACTCAGACTCCTGTGTGAATTGGAGTCAGTAGGCCAAATAAGTTTAGGAACTTTTAAGGAATGCAGCACCTTGAACCCCATCATTAGAAAGATCTTAAAACTGTGGCCTCAGTGTCAAAAAAAAAAATCCTGGAAAAGAGTCATACTCTAATTAGATCGTCCATCAGAGGTGCATATTCCTAGCAGACAGAGTATCAGATTTGTGAACTTCAAAGGTTTTTAGAGAAAAGTTTGACAATCACTCTATCACTGTATCACCGTCATCCTGTTGTTCGTCAATTTACTCGAGCGGGCACCAGTGACATCTCTATTCCTCCTGTCCCTGAGATTTTAGCAGCCTCTCCATATTTATCTTTCCCAACGATTGGAGGCTCTTTCAGGGTCAGGGGAACGAGACCTATCCTTACTGTTTTTGGCATATCGAATATGCCACAGGTAACTTGCCAGGCTCTACCTGTGCAGATGGGATACTCTTGGTAGCTTGCCAGGCTCCCCGATATATAGATATATATATACATATATATATACATACACACACATATATATACATATATAGATATATACTATATATACATACATATATATATACATACATATATTACTCTATGATTTGTTGCCTACTGTCTGAACTCCATCAAATATGGTGTGGTAATTATGGAAAATGGGTAGGAAGTGTCTAATAATGTGTCACTTTCTTTAAACGTTTTACAAGCTTCAATGCAGATGCCAGGACAGAGCCTCAACACCTACAAACACAAGGTCCATGGAATTCCTTCCAGGTACCTCAAAGCTTCATGATTTCCTGACGAAGCATCTTAGAGTCAATTTCACCTTACAAATCCTCTGGCATGCACCACTGACTAAACATTTCTTAAAAGATCACTTTCAATGGCTTCTTTAATTAGCGTTTGGTCTCACTGACAAATGCAGTTTTAAACTATCTATATTAAAATCCATAGTTTCTTCTTAAGAACCACAGTAATCTGCTATCCACAAGCCTTCCTGAGGTTATTCCATCAGCCTCAATGAAGAAACATGATTAATTAAACCTCTTTGCACAGTGAATCTGGATTAGGAGTATTTCCGTCTAAGAGGCTGGTCCACATTCACGGTGTTTGGGGTGCCTGGGATGGTCACAGTGATCTTGGGGGTCCCACTGGCACAGATTGGAAGAAATACTGACGTCTCCCACTGCCTGAGATAGTCCAAAAGAACAGCCTGTTCCCACCCAAACGCCAAAAGGTTTTGCTCCAAGGAGAAAAACTGACTAGGGGATTAACTGCTCTATCATTGTTCTGCATTCCTGAGCTTTAAAGCTTTTTTAATAAGGACTTTTAATGATGTGAGAAACATGAACCTAAAAAGAGAAAGACCAGAGGTAACTGGCTAGACCTGTAAAGTGTACTCTGGCATGCCGGTGGGCTGGGTATGAAGAGATGAAGCCAGCTGGGAGGGTGGCAGGGAAGCGAGAGGCAGAACTGGGATGGTGCAGGATCACTGAACATCCCTAGGGGAAGCCAGTTAACCTGCCACTAGCCAGGCCCTGCCCGTGGGTTGGCTTAATGGAGACTTGATGTAGACAATGTAGACATTGTCGACTCCTGACCAGATATTCTCAGCCTCTGGACCTTACGAGTTGGAAGTTCCAGGGCACCATTGCTGCCCACCAGGATCCCACCAGGTGGATGCAGAGAGGAAACTCCAAGGCCAGAAGCCAAATGTCCCAGGGCTGGCTACAGGGGCTGTAAAACTCCAGAGGATCACTGCGTGGACCCCAACATGCAGGGAGCTCAGTGCAGGAACAAGACAAGTCTCCAGGCCCTGATCCCCGTGTAACATGCTCAGCTGGATACACTCGTTCCTTCCTTGGTCTTCTGCTGTGTGCTCTCCTGACCAGGAGGGACAGAAGATAGGGAGGAATAAAGAGCCTTCAAAGCTTCACCTGCCCGATTGCCGTCTGTCCTGCTGGACGTTAGCGTCTTCCTTGGAGAATAAAGGAATGCAGGTGCCCTTCGGAAGTTTTTCCTTTGCTTGTCAAAATGGGTCACCTCGGGAACACACAGTAGGTGATGTTGAAATGAGGCAGAAACGGTGTCCATCTTAGCTTGTGGGGAATACAATGGAGGTTGCTCCATGTCTGTTCTGGGAGAACTGGCTCTGGCTCAGCCACATAAACAGGCATTTGAGCTCAAAGACCTAGGCCATAGAGTCCAGTTGGGTAAGGTAGAGAGGAAGCAGGAAAAGACCTAGGCCATAGAGTCTAGGTTGGGTAAGGTAGAGAGGAAGCAGGAAAAGACCTAGGCCATAGAGTCTAGGTTGGGTAAGGTAGAGAGGAAGCAGGAAAAGACCTAGGCCATAGAGTCTAGGCTGGGTAAGGTAGAGAGGAAGCAGGAAAAGACCTAGGCCATAGAGTCTAGGTTGGGTAAGGTAGAGAGGAAGCAGGAAAAGACCTAGGCCATAGAATCTAGGTTGGGTAAGGTAGAGAGGAAGCTGGTAAAGATCTAGGCCATAGAGTCCAGGTTCGGAAGGGCAGAGAGGAAGTAGGAACAGGGAGAATGTCATTCAGCTGCTTTTGAAAATGCAGAGAGCTGTGACCTTTTTTCCAATTCCCCCTTGATCAAAGTCTATATTTAATTCAGGAGGCAATTAAATATCAGTCACTGTGGAGCGTTGATTCAGCCCCTCCTTGGAGCCAAATCACAGCCTACAGGGTACCTGGTCCGTCCCAAAGCCACCGCCACAGAATGGCTTATGCTGTCTGGGTACAAGCAACAGTGAGAGCCACTTGCAGTGGCCTCCTGGCCCTTGTTCCTCCGTCTCTCCCAAAATCCACCCTACAGTCCCCCTGGGAGGAGCCAGAGAGGTCTTTCTAAGACATAAATCTTTGCTAATTACTCCCAGTATATAGGCCCTCCCAGTAACTCTCCCTGAGACCAGAATTAAACCCAAACACTACAGTATTCTGGCCCACCCAGTGACTCGCCCTAAGTTCAGAACTAAACCCAAACGCTCCCTCGACAGCTACAAAGCACAACCCCTCTGGCCCTGCCCCTCCCCCTTTGTCTGCATCTCCTGGAGCCTTGGCCTCTCACCCCCCAGTCCCCAGCTCTGTTCCTCTGCTCTCACCTGGCCGGGGCTGTAGCACAACAGCAGAGCACCTGCCTTGCATGCAGGAGGCCTTGGGTTCAATCCCCAGCATCAACAAAACAAAATGCCAAGCATAATGGTGAGCTCAGGGCTCCACCCAGTGGTGTGGCAGGGGTGAGGTCAGGACAATTAGGGTCCATGCCCTAGAAATGACCTGGAAGAGAAAGCCACAAACTGGATGTGTGGCAGGCCTCCTTGAACTGAAGCACCTCTGCAAATAAAGAGGCAGAGACTGAAAATGGGTTAGCTAGGGGCTGGAGAGAGCTCAGTGGGATGAGCACATGCTTTTAGGGCATACTTGGCTTGCGGGAGGTCCCCGTGTGATCCCTGGCACCACATGGTCCCCCAGGACTGCCCCTGAGCACAGAGCCTAGAGTAGCCCCTGTGCACTGCCTGGTATGGCCCCAACAAAATAAGCATCACATCTAGAAGTTTCTTTCTCCCAAACTCTTTTCTGGAGCCTTCTGCCCCACCCCTATCAGCACCAACTGGGTACTTTGTCCTACTAATCACCGAACCCTCCGCTGAAGCAATAAATGAACTTGCTTAAAGCTTTGGCCCGAAAACCAACCAGCTCCATTAGCGCCTCTCTCGGCAATCAATTCCCGAACAGCATGGGTGAAATGGGCTAGTTACGCTTGTCCTAGCACACTACATGAAGATAAATCCATTGTGGCTCGGCTCTTTAGAAACCTTTCATCTTAGAGCTGAGAGATGGTCCAAGAGTTTGAGGTACATATACCTTGCAAGCTGCTGACCCTGGCTCACTCCCCAGCACCACATGCTCTGCCCCTCCCCCCCCACCCCCCACCCCCCCCCCGCCAAGTATCCCCAGGAAGTATCCCCAGGGGCAGTGCCCTGCAGGCTCTGAGCATGCCCAGTCAGGCCAGCCCAGGACTCCCCAGCACCTCGGGCCTCACATACAATGCACTGGCCTGGTTGGCTGAGAAATGCTGGGACAGGCTCCGGGGTCCCCTGAACACTGTCAACGCCCAACCCACCCCTCACCCCTGGGCAAAAAAAAAAAAAAAAAAACACCAACCTATGATCTCAAAAATGTGCTCTGGAATCCTCCTTTGCCTGAGGTGGCCTCTCTTTCCCATTTGGGAAACTTGGCAATGGAGCTATTTCCCCCACTAAGGTCAGCCTCCAGCGCACAGGGCGGGTGGGGGTGGGGGTGGGAGGGGTGGATACAGATGATTCCTCCAGCCGCAGGGCTGCCCCCTCCCAGACCCCTGTCGGGGCACAGACCCGTTCCCTTCACAGCAGCATCCAGCCTGGAAGTCCCCTAGGACAGAGTCGAGAAACCCTCATTTAAATCCATAAACTGTCACCCTACGGGCTGAAAAGCTGTGATTTTTGTCCCAATGCCTCTCCCCCTTCCTTGAACCAGAAACCAGGACTTCAAGAGGTGGAGAAATAGCCCCTTGGGGGGCACTTGAAAGAGTCAGAACCCTTAGGCCAATGCATGTCCTATAGCACGTTTAAGACCCCCACCCCAGCCTAAATTTACTTGACTCTAAAAGTTTCAGACTGGAGCGATAGCACAGCAGGTAGGGTGTTTGCCTTGCATGTGGCCGACCCCGGTTCAATTCCTCCATCCCTCTAGGAAAGTCAGGCAAGCTACTGAAAATATCCGCCTACACAGCAGAGCCTGATAAGCTACTTGTGCGTACTCGATATGCCAAAAACAGTAACAACATGTCTCACAATGGAGACATTACTGGTGCCCGCTCAAGCAAATTGATGAACAATGGGACGACAGTGCTACAGTGCTAAAAGTTTCACAATTCCTGACTCCCCTGAGTCCAGGCACCTGTGAAGGTTAGTGAAAAATAACTAATAACTGGTTTGGAGTGATTCCTGAGTGTAGAGCCAGGAGTAACCCCTGAGCATTGCCGGGTGTGGCCCCAAAGCCATAAATAAATAAATAAATCAAAAGTATAGGAGGCATAACTAAACTCAGTGAATAAGTCAACCACTTTGAAAAAAATCTTTATTCTTTGAATTGGTATCCTTTCCAGCACAACCAGTTCTCTGTATGACACTTACTTCATGATACCGCCACTAAAATAGCTACTACATATATATATGCATATATATACACATATATGCATATATATATATATTCCATTTATTTCTCTGCACCACTTTTGTTCTGAGGACACGGATGGTTTCTTCAGAGCATTGTCCTAAAGGCTTCAAGGTGGAAACTGCTGTGCGCTATTTTGGGCGTTGTGAGTCTTTAAATAGCCAAGCCTGTGTGGCGAGGCGGAGCTCCTGGATTTGTCCTGAAGGGCTGACAGAGCGAGCCCACCAGCCGCAACACTCGTTCTGGGCATGGGGGGAGGCGGAGAAGAGAAAACATGGGGTGGGGGGCCCTCAGGCATGGCTGCAGAGCCACGCAGCCTAATATTAACACACCAGAACACGGAATCAACAGCAGGGGTCCAAGGCCCATCGAAGCATCCCAGTTCACCAGCATCCAATTCCAACATCAGAGGGCAGAAATTATTTAACGGAAAAATGAGTAAGATGTGCTGGTGCTGGTGCTGGCCAGCGGCGGTGGGCACGGGCGCCCGGGAACTGACGCGAGCATGATCTCCAAGCCCACGGCAGAGGGGGGAGGAGGGGAGGCAGATCTGACAAAGCAGAACACCAGGAGGACTAGGTCGTGGAAAGCGAAGCGTGAAGAACAGTCGCCCTTGGGCGGGACGGGGAACGAGAACCTCCAGGCTCAAAACAGTCACCCCCTCTAGGTACACAGCTGGGATGTGCCAAGGAAAGAGGCCGTGTGGCCAGCCCCGGGACTGGAAGCACAGGTCAGTGATCCGCCAGGGGAGCTCAGACCAAGACCTGTGTTGAGCATCCCTGCCACCCGGATGGGCGGAGAACGGTCCCGTCAGATGTGCCAAGCGGCGGGCGTGATACTGATCACAGGTATCCTGGCATGATATTGATCACAGGTATCCTGGCATGATATTGATCACAGGTATCCCGGGGTCCAGAGCGGCCTGCGCTGTGCCCAGCACATGGTACAGGGGGGCACGGGGCAAGGACTGCGTGGTTTGTGGGTTCTAACCCTGCCCAGCACCCTGCTTGCATGGTTCCAACTCTGGGTATTGAAGACACAGCCCAGAGCAGAGCAGTGCGGCACCGGGCGTGTTCCCCGACCAACAGGGGGGAATAATCCGTGTTCAGCAGGGGCAAATGCACCAGCGTCCCCGCCCCCAGAGCGTCAGAAAGCCAAGGGTGAACCCAGCAAGGTGGGTTCGAGAAGCTCTCTGGGGGAGTCCAAAGCAAGGAACACAGCAAGCGTGAGAACCCCCTGGTCTAGTAAACCGGCCACAAATCGTTTTAAAACATCAAATACATGCAGGAGCCATAGCACCGTGGGGAGGGTGCCTGCTTTGCATACGGCGGACCCAGCCAGATTCGATCCCCGGCATCCCATAGGATCCCCTGAGTACTGGCAAGAGTGATTCTTGATGGCAGAGCCAGGAATGACCCCTGAGCATTGCCAGGTGTGGCCCCAAAACAAAAACAAGCAGATAAAACAAACCATCCAAATGTTCCTCTTGTGCATTTAGGAATGATATGCACAGAATGAAGATTTCAAAGGAAAAGGATGCAGAAACAATGCCAAACCTGCCATCATGTGCCAAAGTCCGCACTACGGGCACAGTTGACACGTGGCTTCCGTGTCAGGGGACCTGTAGGCTCAAGGCCTGGGCCAGTCATGGCCCCTTTCCAGGTCCCCCGGACCTAGTGCAAAGCCAGAGTCACCATTACAGGGTTCTACACTGAGTGTCGCTATTTGAAAATCAGCCGTGTCATCCCCTTTCCCTGGACCCCAAGTCAGAAACAACTGTGTCCAGACTCCAGGGGCCAAAGCCTCTGACTTCCCATCTGAGTACTGCAGGGAAGACCTCGAGACAATTCCTCTCATCGAGAACATCCTCGTGACACCCTTGAGAAATGGGAAAGCAGAACAGAGAAAACTTTAAGTTAACGATAAACGGATGCACGGCACAGGGCCGGACTTGGATGATTCTGAGTTCCAGACATTGAGAGGTTCCGGGAAAGACGTGTCCTCCTTAGAGGGGGAGTTGGGGGCAGCGTGAAACTTTACAATCAGGAAAGTAAAACCCTGCCTGCCTCCCCAACTTTTTTTCACTCACGACCCCGTCTCACCAAAGAGATTTTTCTGCGGCCCTGAGTATATCAGTATGCAAAGAGGCGCGCGGATCCAAGACTTGCTGGTAATAAACCAGAAAGAGGGGCCAAGGGGAGAATGCAGAGGTGAATCAAGGAGAGGACAGAGCTGAGCCCTGGGAAAAGGTGGAAATGAACTCAGGAGCACTGGCCAGGGCTGTTGGGAAAGTGGGGCGGGAAGTTGCTTTGAAAGCCAGGAGCACTGTAAGGTGGAGAACCCCAGAACCTGCTACAAATGACACCAGACATGGTCACAGGGGCACAGTTTCACCAGGTGACGAGAAAGTAAGTGCAGGCAGGGACTGGACAGTTACTCTTGGACCCAGAGCACTGCATGGAGGGGGTGAAGATGGGAGAGTGGGAGAGGGCAGTGGAGGACCAGGGACAGGAATAGAGGCAGAGCCAACAAAAGCAGCAACCAGGTTGGTGTTCGAATATTAAATGTAATCCAACATTGTGAACTGTCACTGTATCACTGTATCACCGTCATCCTGTTGTTCACCGATTTACTCAAGCGGGCACCAGTAACGTCTCCATTCATCCCAGCCCTGAGATTTTAGCAGCCTCTCCTTACTCGTCTTTCCCAAGGATTGGAGGCTCTTTCAGGGTCAGGGAAATGAGACCTGTTATTGTTACTGTATTTGGCATATTGAACACGCCATGGGGAGCTTGCCAGGCTCTGCCGTGTGGGCAGGATTCTCTCGGTAGCTTGCTGGGCTCTCCGAGAGACATATATACATATTTCCCTTTATGATGATGTATCGCGGCCGCGCGGTCCAGGAATATGTTCACTTATGTGTGAAGCTCAGCCCAAGCATGTGGAAAGTGGCGTGGAACTTGGTGGCAGTTGGGTAGTGGAGGTCGGCTGCCGGGGCTGGGTCCCTTGGGGCGGCAGGGAGGGCTCTCACCCGCCCCCCTCTATATTACAAAATTATACATTATAAAATTATAATAGGGCTGGAGCACAGCAGTTGGGCTTTCGCCTTTCATGCGGCCGACCCGTATTCAATTCCTCCGTCCCTCTCGGAGAGCCCGGCAAACTACTGAGAGTACGGAGCCCGCATGGCAGAGCCTGGCAAGCTACCCGTGCGTATTGGATATGCCAAAAACAGTAACAATAAGTCTCTCAATGAGAGACGTTACTGGTGCCCGCTCGAACAAATCGATGAGCAACGGGATGACAGTGACAATGACAGTGAAAATTATAATTCATTTAAAAAAAGCAACCAGGATTGGCCTTGTCAGAGGGATGGTGCACGCAGTGAGCCCCACATCCACACAAACAGGCAGCCAGGAGGAGCCGGCGGAAGCCCAGGAAGAGAGGGAGGGAGGGAGGGAGGGAGGGAGGGAGGGAGGGAGGGAGGGAGGGAGGGAGGGAGGGAGGGAGGGAGAGAAAGAACCCGGAGGAAGCGAGGAGGGAAGGTGCAAGGGAAAGTGGGTTCCACTCGGAATGAGCTCAGCAGCCACAGGCGGAGGGGACCCTGTGTCCACCAGAGGGGGACGGGCCAGCAGCGTGGGCTGCAGCTACGTGAGGGAAGATGGATCCAGCACAAATGGGTGGGGGCCACGGGTGCAGCTGCCTCACACCTCAGCCCTGAAGCACAATGCTCGGGAAAGAATCCAGCTCATCTCCCACACACGGCTCCTGGCTCCTGAACGGCCATGATCCCAGAGGCACACAAACCAATCTGGAGCCCAGCGGCCTTTGGCAGAAATGCATCTGGACTGAGCATTAAACTATGGCACCATGCCACCCCAAGTGGGGAACAGTGTTTGTCCCTTCTGCCCTTTCCCTCTGGTGCCACAGTGGCCCCCACACCTACTCAGAGCCTGTTGGACGGCCAGGTCTGAGACTGCGGGGACAAGACTGGGGCCTCATGGGGTGAGGGGTGGAATCGGCCCCTCACCCCCTCCAGACTTATTACTAAAATATCAGAAATCCAAAATCATCTTATGCTCTTCAGAACCAGCAACAGAAAACAAATTATCTAATGATGCCTTTTTGGCAGTTCTGATTGTTGGGGAAAATTCCAAATAATAATGGTGGGTTTTTTATTGAATGTGATCAAAGTGGAGAGAGAGTACAGTAGAAATCATCTGCCACACAGGCAGGGGGAGGGGTGGGATGGGGGATACTGGGGTTCTTGGTGGTGGAAAATGTGCACTGGTGAAGGGACGGGTGTTTGATCACTGTATGACCGAGACTTAACCTGGAAAGCTTTGTAATTGTTCTCACGGTGATTCAATTAAAAAAAATAAAAGAATCCAGGCTCAAAAGCTATACATGCCGGTTAACATGGAGAGAAACAGCAGTAGACAGAAAACATCCATGCCTGCCTAGGATATGTACACGCGAACGTGTGTGTGTGTGGGGGGGGGGGGCTTCTGTGGGGGGAGAGGTAGAGAAGCCGCTCACTAAAGAGTGGGGGACTGTTCTGTAGGGTGATGAGAACGTTCTTTAATTGACTGTGGTGACCAACTCCTGTACCTATTAAACAATGATTAAATCACATATTTCAATAATCTATGGGTTCTAGAGTATAAAGATTTTTGGTTTGGGGGGCCACACCCCAGTAGTGCTCAGGGCTTACTCCTGGCTCTGCACTCAGGGATCACTCCTGGCAGAGCTCAGGGGACCAGGTGGGAATCAAATCTGGGCTGGTCGCGAGCAAGGCCAGCACCCTGCCCGCTGTACTACCCCTTCAGCCCCCTTTTTCTGTGTGTTAGTGTCTTCAAGAAAGCTCGGGTACCACTCGCAGCTCAGCGTTCCAGCCTGACTCACACTCCATCCACGTGGGAGCATTTTTAGTGCCACCTTCAAAAACCAACTGAATCCAAACAGGAAAGCTTGTAACTATCTCACGGTGACTCAATAAAATTTTAAAAAATTTAAAAAAAAAAAACTGAATCCCAGCCTTCCAGCACCTTAGCCCTCTGGGAGTCCCACTGCCCCCGCCAGGCCCCAGGGTGTGGCCCTGCTCGCACCCTCAATTCCTTCCTGCCAATCTCGGGACCACATCTCCGCTTCCTCCCTGGCCTGGCCCAGCGCCCTTCCCAGTCGTGCCCCTGCTTCTCCTGGGCCCTGGCCTCCTCCCAGGCTCAGGGCACACTCTACCTTGGCACGTGCCACTCCCCCCTCTGCTCCCCATCATGTGCACCAGTTCGTTTCCTTCAGTCTCTCGACACCGGTGTTGCTCCCTCAATGAGGCATTAGCTCATCGCCCGCCCGGTGTCCCAGCTCGCACGCTGCACCCTCTCTCACTTGCACCAGGATCCCCTGTCCTCACAGCACCCATCACTGCCTAACTCCTTCCCTTCACCACACACACACACACACACACACACACACACACACACACAAAGTTCTGCACACATTTGCACAAACGGACACACATGCACTCGCATATGCACCCAGCAACCGATAGCCCACGTCATTCATCCCTCTCTCTCCTCTGGCTACATAAGACGTCTGACAAGGACTGGCCCCCTCTCATCGGTATGTGACAAAGGGTCAAAAAAACCATGATGCCCAAAAGGACAGAGAGAGTAGAAGGGAACGTGCCTGTCACAGAGGCAGGGGGAGGGTGGAGGTGAGGGCGGTGGGAGGGATACTGGGAACATTGGTAATGGAGAATGGGCACTGGTGGAAGGATGGGTACTCGATCATTGTAGGACTGAAACTTACAGAAAATTTTGTAAGTCGGAAAAAAATTTAATTATAAAAAAAAACTGATCAAGTGAGTGAATAATCGCTGAAATATTCCTCACTTCAAGGGCAAGAGAAGTCCTGCAGGGAGGCAACTAAGCAAGAGGCTGAGTAGGGGACTGTGGTCGAGCATTTCATGCACGAGGTCCCACCTGTGACCCCAACATCACAGGCTCAAGACAGTGCAGGGCTTTGGGTGCTCGTCCCACATGCAGCCAACCCTGGTTTCATTCCTGACACCACACACAGTCCCCTTAGCACCTCTAGGAGTGACCCCTGAGCACAGAGCCAGGAGTAAGCCCTCAGACCCATGTAGCCCAAACCGCCCCCCCAACTCTGTCTCTCTCTCTCTCTCTCTCTCTCTCTCTCTCTCTCTCTCTCTCTCTCTCTCTCTCTCACACACACACACACACACACACACACACACACACCTCAACACCACAAAAATATTTCCTAAGGAACACCCCGCATGAACTCCCTAAATGTTACTTCCCCAGCTCCTGGTTACAAATAAATAAAAGGAAGGTCAGAGGAGAAAGAGAGGCTGTGTGGGGTGTTCTGCAGTATTCCTGCTCCCCCGAGCATGAAAGAGCATCGTGGCCCGGGTGAATCTCTTTAAAAATATATATATGTAAAGGCAGAAATCACCATTTAGTTGGGACAATGAAGTGCTTTGAAGTTGGAAAATGCTTTGTACAAAGCTAATAATATTTTGGCAGTGGTGGCTTCAAACGGGTATATGTAGCTCCTCTGCTCCAAAATAGCTCCTTGGAGGAAAAAATTATATTCCTGAAATGAGAAGGCTTTTATAGAATAAAACCTGATTAAAGAACCTAAGTTTCTACTTAATCACACAGTGCAAGGCTGCCAGGCCCGGGCCACGTCACTGGCTGGTCTCGGGAAATAAGGGGCAATAATACAACGTGCTCTGTCAGCCTGTTTGATATGTGGAAGGTGGAAAAGGAGAGAAGGAAAACAGAAAGTGTGTCGGAGGGAGAAACCAGGAAGAGACAGCAGAGGGAGAAGCAGCTAGGGCTGAAGGTCATTCTGTTCACTCATCCCTTCAGCAACTTTTTCATGAGCCCCTACTATGTGCCAAATACTGGGTGAAATTGGAGAGAGTGTCCCCGAGAACAGATGAGACACTCCAGTACCACCAGCTCTGACTGAGACGGTTGGTGGAAAGGTCTGGACGCCTCTCACATTCCTGAGCAAAGAGATGCAACAGTGTCTTAAAGATCCAGCAGAAAGGAGGAATTTAAACCCCCAGCCACGTCTGTACTCTCTCACGGATTCACTGGAAACACCACCGGAAGTGTCTGTGATTCCTCATACACTGTGTGATCCCATGATGAACAGAACTGTTGAGAATAAGTCCAATTCTCACAGACCTTAAGTCTGGGGTTGGGGCAAGAGCAAATGTATACATGGACAAAGCCAACGGCCGAGGGCTGAAGGCCAGGCCAGGGGCACCCTAAAGGAGAGGGAGGACCTGGCTTAAAGCAGTTAGCTGGGACTTCCTGGAAAAAGGAGGCCACTCGACAGAGGACCCGAGCTGTCCCTCCCCGGGTCCCCGCCCACCCAGGCGACTGGCTGTCACACCCATAATTTGCCTCCTGGTGCCATCTCAGCACACCAACAGCCCTGGCCCAGAGACTCCCCGTTGAGTCCCAAAATGGATTTAGTGCCATACAGAGATGTCTCTGGAACCCAACATTTTACAATCCAGAAATTTACATTTACAATCGCAGCCGTGCAAGCTCTCATGATATTCAAAATGAGCAATGGAAAATAAATCATCTAGCGTCTGTCCCTAGCAGGTAGGCTTGAATGATGGTTGGAAATTTGGAGCAAAACATAATGCCCAAAATTAGAGAGAGAGTATTGGGGAAATTGTCTGCCATAGAGGCAGGGTTATGACTGAGATGAGGGTGGTGGAAATGTGCACTAGTGGAGGGATGGGTGTTCTAACATTGTATGGCTGAATCTCAAACGTGAAAGCTTTGTAACTCTATCTCATGGTAATACAAATAGAAAAAAAAAAGGTAATGTGGAGGTCATGCCCAATTCAATCAGCTTAATTAATGGCTGAACAAATAGCAGTACTCCTACATTCACGAATCACGAAAAATCACGAAATCTCATTAATCGTCGATTTCTCGAGCGGGCTCAGTAACCTCTCAATTCGTCCTTTCCCTGAGATCTTAGAAGTCTCTCTCGGCTTGGCCCTCGCAATGATGTTGAACTGGAGGCTCTTTCAGGGTCAGGGGAATGAGATGCAGCTTGTTACTGGATTTAGCATATGAATACACTATTCGAAACTTTCGAGACTGTCCCATGTGGGCAGGAAACTCAGAAGCTTGCCAGTTTCTCCCAGAGGGAGAAGTAGGCTACAAGATATCGCTTTGCGGCTGCGTGCTTCTGGGAGCTTGCTTTTAAGTCTCTGGGTGCTGACCGTTGATAGAATTACACACACCTGGGTTCCTCTGCCAGTACCTTCATGCGTGAGGCCTGTCCGAACGTGTGGAGAGGGGCCTCAAGCATGGCTGTAGCTAGGTTCCTGTGGTCTTCAGCCGCCGGGAGCTCTGCTCGGGGTGTGGAGGGAAGCTGGAGCCCATCCCCTCCAAGGGGCCCCAGGGAAGACAGCCAGGCGTGCGGGCAAGAGACTCTGCCTACTTTATTTAAAATAAAATAAAATAAAAAGGAAAGAAAAGGAGGCCACTTCAGGAGGCCCGGAGCAGAAGCCTGGGCATAATGGCCAGACACAGAGAAGGCTGGTAGGAGGGTCCCGGAGGGTCCCAGACAGAACTACAGCAACTAAACAGTAGGCTGGGGGCTCAGGGAAGGAGAGGGAGAGAGAGGAGGCAGAGGAGACCAGACGGTGTGTCTCCAGGCAAAGGGCACTACATCCACGTGCACATGGGGCACGGATGGGAGAACACAGAGTCCCTGTGGCACAGTTGCCCAGTGGGCAGCGCGGTGGGGAAAGAGGAAGGGGGAGGGGAGGGAAACGGGTAGACAGAGGAGCAGAGGGAGGCGCCCGGCAGAGGTCAGGGCTGTGGCAGGAGATGGAGCCCTTGGTTCTGGGATGACTGACCCCCACAGTGGCATCGGGGGGCGGGGCTACTAAACGGAGATGCCAAGTGGAGGCTGGGGGTGAGAGTCTGACTTAGGGGTGTGAATTTTGGAGACAGACTGTGAAGCTGACAGTCCCCTGTGAAATGGACACTCTGATATGTCCTCACATGGAAAGATGCCTATGATCCACCAGGGGAAAAAACAACACAGCCATCTTCATTCTGTAATCTCTATTGTGGGGGAAGGGCAGGAAGTAAGTCTCCTAACCTGGACCACCCAAATGGTGCTTGCGGGCCTCCAGAGCTGCCCCTGGCATCATACGGGGGACCATGTGGTACCAAGGATCACATCAGAGTCGGTCATATGAAAGGCAATAATCTCTGTGCTATGTGTCTGGTCCTACAGTCATTATTTCTTAAAACACAGAAAAATATGTGATCGTCCAATCTCTCTGTTGGACCTTGTTGCTTTATAAGGGCACTAAATTACTTCAAGTCCCACTCTCGCTCCATCTGTGTGTGTGTGTGTGTGTGTGTGTGTGTCTCTCACGTGCTCACTCTCTCTCTCCCCCTTCCTCTTTTGTGCCTATGGTTTGCAATACATATAATGAAAGGTTATCAGGTGTATCCCTTTCCCTGCTTTCAACACTTACTTCCTGTCCAAAATGATCATTCCCACTGGTGAAGGGACAGGTGTTGGAAAGTTATATGGCTGAAATCCAATCATGAACAACTTTGTAAATGTATGTATCACTGTGATTCGATTAAAGAGAAATTTTTTTAATGGTAGAATACTCAGACTTCAGAAGTACCCTGAGGCCAGAAAAGCAGGCAGGGGCAGTACTAATTCATCCCCAGGGAGCACCTTCTCCCACTCCTGGTTATATAGTGGAGAGACTCAGGAGTCCACGGAGATCGTGGAGTCACCTTCCCAAAGGGCTGGAGAAAGTCGCTTCAACCAGCCTTAATCAACCAGCGCGCACTGTCCAGAAACACGAATAACTATTACTCTGCAAGCTCTACCTGCAAGGCAGACGCAGGTGAAGTTGCTTCCCTCTTGCTTCTCCTTGGCATCCACGCAGCTGGCGTTGTTCTGACAGGGGTGCGCCTGGCACGCATCAAATTCTTCACAGAAAGGACCCACGTATTGATCATCACAGCTACAGGAAAATGTTGCCTGAAACAAACACAGAGGGTTTGTTACGCGAAAGCCACCTAGGATGCAGGCATTGGCGATGACAAGGGAACCTGAAGAGGACCACTTGCTTTAACCCAAGTTGGATTGGTTTCCCATGAATTTCCAATATCCTAGTTCTCTGAGGTCTGACTCCAGGCTCTATCTGTGCACACAGTCTCCCCAACAACCAAGCTTAATGCAGTTCCCATGATCAGACTGACCCTTTCCTCCAGCACCCTCTTCCCCACCTCCTCCAGTAATCAACCGATATTTTTCATGGAAACTGCTATTTTTGTTCCGACTTATTAGTGCATTTGCTCTAGTTACCTATATTTCACGTAATATAGGAATCATCTGGTATTTTTATTTTATTTTCTTCTTCCACTTGGCAATATCCCATCTACTCCAACCCCTGTTACCGCGGAAGGTGAGGTCTCTTCTTTTGTAACAGCTGCTTAGCATCCCACTAAGACTTCATGAGTGGATGTAGATATGTGGGTCTATACCACATCTATATCACCACAGCACCACTCCTTTATACAGTGATACCAACACCAAGGATTTTAATACATAATTTACATTGCAAGTTTGTCAAAATGTTATTTTTGGAAGAAGTTGTTCTATTCGGTTTCAAGCCTTCCTTTTGATTATTCATTCTTTATTCGTGTTTACCCCAACTGTTTCAAATCTTCCTAAACTAGAAATGAAAAGAAAAAATCCAACTTCATTTTAAGCAGAAAAGATGAAGTTTTGCTGACTTGACAGAGAAATAGCAATTTTGCTAGAACAGATATATTGTGCAACCATCATTAAATTAGATGTCACTCCAAGCAACTAAAATCCTTCAGCATGGATCCTGATTATGTGAAAAAAATAATAAATCTAGCTCAAATGCCCTACTCATATCACCCTTCCAGAAGACTGAGAGAACTGACTGAATTGTCCTGAAAATAAGCTTTAATGTTCAGACATGTACATTAAGTCGTGGGCTTAAAGAAAAATTAAAAGGCACTCTTATAATTAACGATATTATTTCATTAATTTTATTACCACAATCAGACCCAGATGACATATGATTGGAGTCATAGAGGGAGCAGGAAGGGTGTGGGATCAACCTGGCTGTGCTCAGGAGTCACTGCTGACAGTGCTCAGGGGACCAAACCCAGGATGGCCACATTCAAGGCAACTGCGTTACCCACTGTCCTATTTCTCTAACCCTACAGGAAGCTGAGAAGCCTTGAGGGAAAGTCTTGTTTCTGCAACAACTAATAAAAGTCAAATCAACTGGAGCCTTCCTGCTTTCTTCTCAATGTTTCCTGAGGGATGAGACATGTCTCAAAATATCTCCAGCCTGGTTCCAAACTCTGGTGGTGCCATGAGTAGCAGGAATATCTCATTTCACAAAGAAGAGAGGGAAAGGAGGCATGGGAGAAAGCCATAAGCAAACCCAACTGGCAAAAATCAAAACAGAGTAGGCTTAGCACCTCTTCCCGATGGTCCCTGGCCCCACACAGCAGATAGATGTTCAAATCCCACCAACACACCTGCCCTCGTCCCCTCCAGATAGATTCCTGCCCCTAAGATGGGGAAGTAACTCGTCCTTCCAAGGCCATTCTTCACCTTACAAGTACCCTTTCTATGTGAGAGTCCAAAAAGTGGGAAAAATTAGTTTTAAAAAATTTCACTGCACAGGAGAGCCTGGCAAGCTCCCCGTGGCATATTCGATATGCCAAATACAATAACAGTAACAGGTCTCATTCCCCTGACCCTGAAAAGAGCCTCCAATAGTTGGGAAAGATGAGTAAGAAGAGGCTGCTAAAATCTCGGGGCTGAGACAAATGGAGACGTTACTGGTGCCCGCTCAAGCAAATTGATGAACAATGGGATGACAGTACTACAGTGCTACAGTGAGGTCCTCCTCCTTTACAGGAGCTAACTCAGCACCCCAACTCCTCCCCGCCCCCCCCCCCACTACACAATACACACCTTCCTCCCATTCTTCATGCTAAGCAACTAAAATCCTTCGGCACACTCAAGAAGAAAGGGCAGTTTGTTCTTCTGTTCTCTATCCAGTTTCAGCACCCATCCATTTCTCGATAAATTTACTCCTGCCTATTTATTTCCTTTGTGCCCCTCATTCCTCCCTTCTTTCTCATAATGCCCACCCTCTCTGCCAGCCATGGTTACTGGCAGGAAGTCCTGCTCCTAATCAACACACTGCCCTCTAAGTAGAGGTCAGTGTTTGGTAGATTTTCTAGTATCTTCTAGAAAAACAACAACAGTTCCTCCTACCCCCAAATTCATGTCAAATGCAAACCAGGATAATGCTTCCTTTCCGTTCCTAGACCATGATAACACAGATAATGATCCTAGAATAAGTTTGTGAAAAGTTTGTGCAATTTGCCATGAAGTAAAATACTTGGAAGGCTGGTTGAATGTCATCAATTGCTATTTTAACGTCTAGTTTGTAAAATAGAAAAAAATTCATCATCATCATCATCATCATCCCATTGATCATCGAATTTCTCGAGTGGTCTCAGTAACGTCTCCATTCATCCTAGCCCTGAGATTTTAGCAGCCTGTCTTTACTTGTCCTTCCCAGCGGTGTCACATTGGAGGCTCTTTCACGGTCAGGGGAATGAGACCCATCATTGTTACTGGTTGTGGCATGTGAATACAACACGAGGAGTTTGCGAGGCTCTCCCATGCGGGCAGGAAACTCTTAGTAGCTTGCCAGATTCTCGGAGAGGGAGAATTAGGCTATAAGATGTCGCACTGCCACAAAACGGCAGCGCATTTCTGGGAGCTGGGTTTTATAGTCTCTGGATGTTGGCCTTTGGTGGGATTACATGGCGCCGGGGGAAGTCCCTGAGTGTGACCACCTAGCTACTGGAAAATGGGGTATTTGGGTGGAAGAGGCCCAGTCCCGATCCCAGCAGCCTTGGAGATCTCAGCCCCGGGTCCCACACACATGGGTTCCTCTGCCGGTTCCTCCATGTGTGAGGCTCGTCCGAACATGTGCAGAGGGGCCTTGAGCATGGCTGTGGCTGAATTCAGGAGGTCTTCGGCTGTGGGGGCTCTGCTCAGGGTGGGGAGGAAAACTGAAACCCACCCCCTCCGAGGGGCCCTGGGGAAAACAGCCAGGTGCGGGGTCAAGAGACTCTCGGCATCACTCTCTTCTGGGAGCTTGGTTTTATAGTCTTTGGATGTTGGAACCGGAAGAGAGCAACACAGAGAGGAAAAAAAAATTACATAAATTCAAATGATCTATTATTTATCTCTTATCTACCAATATGCAAACTGAATGTTTAGATTCCCTAGCCTTCCGGAGGACACCCATGCAGAAGTGATGATGCAGTCACTGTCTGGTTGTTTCCTACTTGCACCTACGTATCTCCTGCATTCCATGCTGTCCTGCCCAGAAACAGGCACATTTTCTAAGAAGAGTCATAGGATCTCAGTGAGCTCCACCTGTAAATGGCCTTTGCCACAGACAAGCATAGCAGGCTGGAGGGGTCAACCCTAAAGCAGCCCAGAACCCAGTGACTCAAACAGGACTCGAGGTTGAGTTTAACCAAGGACTCACTTGGTTGAGCTCAACTTGAATGACTCCAACCCGGCCAGCAGATTTGGACAGGGGTGCTGTTTCACAGAATGCTTTTGATAAAGAAACATCGCAAATCCTTTCAAGATCCAGTCTCTTTTCACTTACGAACACATTTTCCAGTTCTATCTTAGGAACCAACAAGATGGGAAGAAAGACAATGGTCTGTCTGAAGTCATAGCCAGTTGTCTGTTTTCCACGTTTATCACTACTTTGTGGGAAAGAACTACGGCAGAACAGCATTCTAGCAATAGTGACTTCCTGTCTCGAATCCAAGTTTGGCCTAAGGGTGGGAGTTTTTTCCCCTCTCTGCAAAGTTTCACAGATAAGAGCATTTCAAAGGTGGTCTTCTTCGTAGGAAACCCTTCAAAGATCTAAAAGCAGAATTGCTTTTGCACCATGAACCTAAGGAAAGACTACTGGACCATTTTAAGTTTGGGCTTTATTCTTTAAAGTAAAGATAATTTTTGCTTAAAAAATAAATAGGAAATTCCTTCGCTAGAACTGTCTTCTTGGGAAATTCTGGGCCTGGCTCCAATGTCCAGTAGAGTACACACCACTTATGTTTGCAGACGTGTCTGGAACGCCTTGTGCATCCCCTGATTTGTGGCTGCCTCTGAAACATGCAGGCAGTGCAAAGTGCCCAGAGCAGACAATTCCAACTGGGGCTCAATGTCACCATAAATCACCGCACGCCATTGTTCCTGGCAGCTCTCCTCTGAAATTTAGTCGGTGTCCAGACATTCCATATGACAGATAAATTTCTTTGCTTAGTTGAAGGCTACATTTTGCATACAATTCATCTTACCAAAGTTCCATGGAAAATATGTGGCCCATGAAAGTATGTTATTAAGAAGTCCCAAAATCAAATATCTTTTAGTGAGCTTTGATGGAATTTCAAGCTCACAAGAAAAGCTACACACATTTTGTTGGCTTTGTTTTAAGCCGGAACCTTGAGAAAAACTTGAAGGAATGGATGAAAGCGCTGATTCATTTTAAAAAATAAATGAATTAATTCTGAAACTTGGATGTATGGATGATGGATGGATGGATTGATGTATGTATGTATGTATGGACAAATGGATGGATGGATAGATGAGAAGCTGAACTATTTGCATACTCATGACAAAAACCCTTTAGTTAAACATTTATGTATTCTGTATAATATCATCCATAAATCTAGAATATTTTCCTAGAATAGAGAAACTTCCTATAATGTTAAATGATTTATTTAATAGTTCCAAGGCTGTTATCTTGTCAAAGGCCATGAATATATTTTAGGAAACTATGTCTGTTATGATATTTGTTGTCAAAAATCTGTGTCTGACTATTGAAAACTGTGGACTGTTCGCTTAACCTTGAGAAGTTTAACCCACTGATGATGGCAACTTGTCTAAGGCCAATGAACTTAACCAGAAAATGAGACAAGATGGAAATATTTTAAATTATTAGCTAAATCAATGTTCACCATAGTGTTTAGTTCAACAGCTAGGAAATGGAAACCACAAGAATGTTCAAATGTCCAGTGACAGATGAATGGATCAAGAAGTTGTGCAATATATACACAACAAGAAAATACAAATCATCCAGCTTGCTGCAACTAGAATGGGGTGAAGGGCATCATGTTAAGTAAGGCAAACCAGAGAGAGAAAGACAAATATTGGGTAATCTCATTCATCTGTGGGATAGAGATGGTCAAAACAAGAGAATAGACAGTATTGGACAATGGCACCCTTGGTCTTGGATTACAAAGCTGAGATTTCCAAGCAACAAAGGAAAAGGGGAAGAAGAAAGGGGTAAACTAGAGGTGACACAGGGTAAACCAGAGGTGACATGGGTAGACCAGAGATGACACAGGCTAGACTGAGGTGACATGGGGTAAACTAAAGGTAACATAGGGTGGATTACAGGTGACACATGATAGACTCAAGGTGACACAGGTAAAGTATAAGTAACACAGGATAGACCAGGATGACATAAGGTAGACTAGGGGTGACATGGGATAGAATATAGGTGACACAGGCTAGACTAGAGATGACACAGGTTAGACTGGCAGCAACACAGGGTAGAAAAGGTGACAGGGATAGACTAGAGGTGACATGGAGTAGACTAGAGATGACACAGGTACAGTAGTGGAGGGTCGTGAGCACTTTGGTAGTGGTGACATACAGTAACCAAAATCAAAACCGTACATATTAACACTTTTATGATCATGTTACCTAAACTAGAGTAATATTTTAATAACAAAATTAGTAGCTAAACTAAATTAAAGGCATTTCCTTGAAACATTATTTTATGTTTTTCACAGACTTTTCACCATTAACATGAAAAATGACCCTGAGAGATTAATTAGAAAACCCACGGCAGAATTTTAATTTTCCTCAAAAGCCTGAAGTCAAACATTTCCTTTGTTCACAGGTGAAAGTTGCTGTGATAGGGAGCTTCCTTGAAAAATGTCCAGATTCAAAAATAGAAAAGGCCTGCCAAGCTGCATTTATTTAACAAACATGAAACAAGTACTGACCAGGTGCCAGGCCCCCTTCCAGGAGCTCAGGGATCCCACAAGCGAACCATGTTTTGCCACAGAGGTGACATTCTCGTGGAACTACACACAAAGATGTAACTGGAAGCATTAGTGGCCAGACATCGTTTTGCAAGCCATCATTTATAAAATCCTTAGAAAATCCATTTGCTCAAGGACCAGCCAAGCTTCCTTTTAAGGAGCGATGTAAATCTCATTGATTTGATGCCCATAAACTCAAGACTCTGTTGGAAATTCAACTTCATCAACGGGGAAGACATTTACTGTATCAACAATTTATGAAGTACAGAGCCAAACAAGAGAATAAATAAGTCTAAATTCCCCAGTCTTGCCCCCCAGGACCCAGGCCTTTATTTAGGGGGAGCAGGATGTTGTTGGTTTTTTGTTTGTTTGTTTGTTTGATTTTGGTCTCATTCTCTGCAATTTTTCTTTCAGTGGCACCTGAGGCTCAAGGACCAAGAGGAGTTTTCTGAGGGGCTTTATTTCTCTCCTTCAGAGCCAGAATTGATTCAATCTACTTTACTTTTCCCATAAAAGAAGTAAACAGAAAATACATTTCCCTCTCTCTGGTGGCCCTGAGACATTAGTATCAATATAAAACCCCCAGCTGACCAGGCATTAAATCTCCTTGTTTATAGAGCTGGCTCCTCTGCAAGGAGCTCACTAATCTCAGTCTGTCAGGTGGGTCTTACGAGATCCATTTTAGGAATTGAGAACAGACTCTGCTGAGCAGTCAGACAAATTAAAGTGCCACAGCGAGGTCACGGCCGGTACCCACAGTCAGCTCCCTGGAGAATGCACACTCCCCTCCCATGCAGATGCTCTTCACCTTCATCCAAAATGCCCCACCAGTGCCAGTGGCATTCTAGTTCTTGTTCTGAATTTCTTTTCTTTTCTTTTCTGTTTCATTTTGGGGCCAGTATACCCGGTGGTGCTCAGGAGTTACTCCCGACTCTGCGCTCAGGGAACAGCCCTGGAGGAACAGGGCGGGGGGGGGGGGGCAGAAGGAGTCCCAGGGATCAAACCCTGGTTTTGGCAGGAGTCCTCCCCACTGTACTATCTCCCCTGACTGTCGCTTCTCTATTGCTCCCCTTCTCTGGCTGGCTAGATGCTTTTCTGATCAGTATCATCAGATATCCTTGGGTTCACTGATTCCAACTCTCTTTAGCCTTAAGAATAGCAGCAGGGCTAGAGCGATAGTACAGGGTTTATGCGCTTGCTTTGACATGGAACTGACACAGGTTTGATCCCTAGCCCCGCATGTGGGCTCCAGGACACGACTGAGAGTGATGGAGTAATCCCTGGGCACAAAGCGAAAACACTGGAAAACACAGTTTTGCTCCTGGGGACTCACGGACTTCCTCCAATGAACAAACATGAATCACAAAACTGAATGTGTTTCCCTCCGGACAACTGTGGCATCCAGGAAAGGCGGCTGGTCAACTGCCGTGTCCAGGGAAGACGTGGCTGGCTCAGTCCACCCTGCAGTCTGGGGTCACAAGTACAGCATGTCCAGCCAGGCCTGGAGAGAGGATTCTTCTTATACAGCCAACAGGTGAAAATTCAGATGTTTCTCAACCAGTTCTCCAGCCCCACGAGAGGGTCAGGAGGCACTGACTGATGCCTGACCTAACAGCACTGCAAGCTTTTGGCTCCTAATAGAGGGACGAGTTGAGATAAGGTGGTCCACAAAGATGCCTCATGAATTTTTCGCATCACCTCTTTGAGTCCGAGCTCACATTCTCTTAAGCACACTTGAGGGACCAAAGGCTGTGAGGCCCCTTTAACTCGGGGAACCGTGCAGCATCTATCAGATATGGAGCTGTCCCCGGATGCCCAAAGCACTAGCCCTGACCAGGCAGGAGGTGGGGCCCTAGAGGCCTCATCTCAGCAATCCTTCCTTAGTCAAGTACCCATAACCCCCAGATCCCAGGCTATGGGAACC